>NC_057798.1:559660220-559744159 GCF_018294505.1 Triticum aestivum
CGATTCCTTCCCGATACGTCCCGAAACACTTCTGGTGTCCAAATACCATCGTATTATATATCAATCTTTACCTATAGACCATTTAGAGACTCCTCGTCATGTCCATGATCTCATCCGGGACTCCGAACAACATTCAGTCACCAAATCATATAACTCATATAACACTATATCGTCAGCGAATGCTACCTCTTGAGCTTGCGTTGGTTTTCCCTTGAAGAGGCAAGGGTGATGCAGCAAAGTAGCGTAAGTATTTCCCTCAGTTTTGAGAACCAGGGTATCAATCCAGTAGGAGACGACACACAAGTCACCGAATACCTGCACGAACAATCAAGAACTTGCAACCAACGCGATAAAGGGGTTGTCAATCCCTTCACGGTCACTCGCAAAAGCAAGATCTGGTAGAGATAATAAAGTAAATATTTTTGGTATTTTTGATGTATAGATTGGAAAGTAAAGATTGCAAAATAGTAAACGAGGTTCAATAATATGGAAAAGAGACCATAGGGCCATAGGTTTCACTAGTGGCTTCTCTCGAGATAGCATGTATTACGGTGGGTGAACAAATTACTGCCAAGCAATTGATAGAAAAGCGCATAATTATGATGACATCTATGGTAATGATCATGAACATAGGCATCATGTCCGTGTCAAGTAGACCGACTCCTCCCTGCATCTACTACTATTACTCCACACATCGACCGCTATCCAGCATGCATCTAGAGTATTAAGTTCATAAGAACAGAGTAATGCATTAAGCAAGATGACATGATGTAGAGGGATAAACTCAAGCAATGTCAGGACCCCGACTCGATGTCACATCGATCTAGCCGGTAACACCTCATATCACTTTGCGGCCTCACGCACGGTATCCCCACGGGTGTCGCCTCACCTTTTCCCGGGACCGTTTGCGCCTTTTGGCTCACGTATATGATAGTGTCGCTAGCATCCATATGATAAGGAACCCGGGCTGACATGACTAGTCGTAAACCCAAAGTGGCACAGACTTACAGGGACAGGCATCCATGACCCAGCTTCGAACGTGTCGGTCATCAGCAAGTGGGTCCGGGCTGTAGCACTGGGCTAGCAGGACTCCGGTAAACCGGGCTGTAGCGGGCTAACAGGACTCCGGTACTCAAAGCGTGACATTTCCCCGAAGGGACAGACACAGGAACGAAGAAGGACACATGCCGGCCAGCCTAAGTGTTCCAGAGCAGTAGCAAGCTACCATGGCTCAGCAGTAACACTAGGAGACATTTCCCGGTAAGAGAGGCTACTAAAGATAAACAACTAGGTAGTCAGATCCCACACATACCAAGCATTTCAATCATACACACAATATGCTCGATATGTGCAAATACAACGAAGCATCACAACATGACTCTACAGCACAAGTACTTTATTTAAGGCTCAGGGAGCCATACATAACATACACAAAGGTACGGGTCTCACGACCCAACATACAAGTCATACAGTCATACAAACCAGCAGCGGAAGTAACTTGTCTGAGTACAGACAACTAGTAACATAAAAGAGGCTTGGAAAGCCTAGCTATACTACGTGGTCCTTCACAAGCTCAGGGTCACCACCTGGGTCTTTAGCCTACTCGTTGATGTCAACGTCTACATAGAACCCATCAGAAGGGGTTGCAGCGTCTTCTGTAAAAATGTAGATTATAGCAACATGAGTACAAAGGTACTCAGCAAGACTTACATTAGATCCTACATACATGCATAGTATCAAGAAGGGTTGGTGGAGTTATTGCAGCAAGCCAGCTTTGACTCTTGGCTAGGCTAACCTACGATACTCCAACTTGAAATGGTTTTGCGCACACGAGTCCACTACTCACCACTTCAATACACTACCGAGGATCCACCTCCGTCTTCATACGGAAGAGCCATCCTCGGCACTCACACTTATCTTGAGGCTTTTAGTAGTTTCCATTTACTTGTCTATGAACTGTATAGGCAACCAAGTAGTCCTTTACCGCGGACGCGGCTATTCGAATAGATTATGATAACCCTGCAGGGGTGTACTTCCTCATACATGTTTCCACCACTTAGCGTCTGCACACGACATGTGCTCGGCAGACTTCAAGCGAAAGCCGACGTGGGTGTAGACCACGACCTACCTAAACACTTAAGCCTCTAGTCCAGGTTTATCGCCTATTCAGGTTCCATCCGCAGGGAGTCCAGCCGAGGTTTCCCATACGGCCCCGAACGATGTGAACAGGGTTCCCGAGATACCTAACGGGTATTCGGTACACCCGGCCACGTACCTACCGCATCACAGCCCACCCCTACGGTCAGCGCTGTCCACGGCCTCCAGTAGGCTACAAACACCAGAAACTACTTGCAACTCCTGGACAGAGAGCTAGGGTGAATAAGAAGTCGAGCGGGGTCATATTTCAGGGCCCAATGCATGGTAGTAACTGTATCTTAAATCACATATACAGATCTCAGTGCTTAAGGTCGGCTTCAATGAAACAACCCACCATGTACTCCTACATGGCCTCTCATCGATACCTTTACCAAATCGTGTTCACCACACCACTCTCATTACCGACATAATCATTTCACTCTAGCCCATCACCCAGATGAACCAGACCTGATACGACTCTAAGCATAGCAGGCATAGCAAGGTAGGAACAACACATACATAGGGCTCAATCAACTCCTACACATGCTAGTGGGTTTCATCTAGTTACTGTGGCAATGACAGGTCATGCAGAGGAAATGGGTTCAACTACTGTAGCACACAGCAGTTTGAATCGCGTTGTCTTAATGCAGTAAAAGAGAGCAGGAGCGAGAACATGGGATTGTATCGATATGATCAAATGGTTGGTTGCTTGCCTGATGGTTCGATGCACTGATATGGTTCTTCGTTAGGGTAATCACGGTACTCCTCGGGGGCAGAACCTGCCGCAAAGGACATCGATAGACAGGCATCACCAAACAATGTGCAACAATATGATGCATGCATGAAACATGGCAATATGAGTGTGTTGGGCTAATGCAACTAAAACCAGAGGGGTTTGAACAAATTTGAATCAAGGATTCAAATTTCAAATTCAAATATGGTCTTTTAAAGTGCTTTTCCTTGTTCTGCTTAAAACATCAATTTAACTTGTTTGATCATGCATGAAAATAGTACAGATGGATAGATTGGATTTTTCTGATCATTTTTCATATATAATTTGTCCAATTTGGAGTTACAGAATAAAAGTTATGAATTTTTGAAGTTTAAATAATATTCTGGAATTTCCTGATTTAATTTAAATCCAGAAAATCAATTACTGCGTCAGCCTGACGTCAGTGTGACGTCAGCAGGTCAACGGAACAGGTCTGGGTCAAACCTGACAGTGGGTCCCGCATGTCAGGGTGATTATTTTAATTAAAATTTAATTAAAACTAATCCTGTTTAATTAACAGGGCTGGGCCCCACCTGTCATTGACTCAGGGGAGTCAACCAGGGCCCACCCGTGGTCAAAGTCAAAGTCGGCTGCCGGCGTTTAGCCGCCGGCGAGCCCGACGCGGCGGCGGGAGTGGTTTTGGCCATTTCAGCCACCAAATGGGTCGCGGAGACCACCGGAGTGGAGCTGAGGACAAACCGCAGCTCTTGGCGGAGTCCGTTGGGGTCGGGGTGGCCGGAGTTGGCGCCGGCGACGACTTTGGCGGCCACCGGGGTTCGGTCGAGGATGAACTTGGCGCTAGAGGGGTCGGTGAGGCTCGTGGAGTGGCTAGCTAGGTGCTGTGGGACTCGGTGAGCAAGATGGACACCATCTTGTGGCCGGAGTGTGGCCGGAAGCACGTCGGCGACGAGGTCCGCGACGGTGCGGGCGTGTGATCCTTGTGCGGTGGCTACACAGCTCGGGAATGAGAGAGAGAGAGGGTCGGAGGAGTAGCTAGGCTCACAGCGCTCCCGTAGAGGCCACCGGCGGGGTCGGGGACGAGCTGAGGCAGCGACGGCGTTGAAAGGGATCTCCGGCGACGGCGAGCTCGGGCGAGGTCGGTGCGGTGGTCTCGGGCCGCTCGAGCACACGGGGCTCGGCTAGCTCAATGAAGTGGACGGCGGCGAAGCTCCTGGACACGGTGGCACGGCGTGGGGTGGACGGAGGGCGTGGCTACGGCGAGGGGGTGGCGGCGATGGCGTCGGCCATGGCTGGGGCGTGCGAGGGGGAGGAGCTGGAGAGGAGAGGGGGTGTCTGGGGGGTTCGGGGGAGAGAGGGAGGCCGGTTCACGGCGTTAGCCGGGCGAGGGAGGCGGCGAGGCGGCGAGCAGCTGCGTGGCGAGCTGCGGTGCCGCCGCCGAGCACCTTGGCTGCCTGCCTGGCAAGCCAAGCAGCTCGCTGGAGCGGTGGCCGGGCTGGGCCGGCCAGGTGGGCTGGCTGGTGGGCGACAGGTAAGCTTTTTCATTTTCTTCTGTGTCTGTTTTTATTTAATATATCTGCAACTTTGTTGAATTTAATAAAATACCTAGGCAACTTCAAAAATCACCAAACTATTCCTGGCCCATAGTTGGATTATTTCCAACATGAAACATTTTAGTTTGGAGATATTTGAGCATTTAAATATTTTATATTATTTTAAATGCCCAAATTCAAATATCTATGATTTAATTCAAAAACCCTAGGATGGCCTAGGAAAATGTGCACCACTTTTGGCAGAGGTTCTGAACCAAGGCAAAAATGATGGGCATTTTAGAAGGGCATTTCAGGTTCATTGAAAAATTATTTTAGTAACCCTAGTTGGTTTCAGAGGGGACTGGGGGTTCTGTCATCCCCATTTCAAGTTTCTGATGAAAGAGTAAACATGATGCAACACTCTAATGCATGACTAGCTAGGGTGTGACAAGCAATATGATATAAACCCCATCTTTTTATCCTCGATGGCAACAATACAATACGTGCCTCGCTGCCCCTACTGTCACTGGGAAAGGACAACGCAAGATTGAATCCAAAGCTAAGCACTTCTCCCATGGCAAGAAAGATCAATCTAGTAGGCCAAACTAAACCGATAATTCAAACAGACTTGAAAATATATCAAATTATGCATATAAGAATTTAGGGAAGAACCAAATAATATTCATAAATAATCTTGATCATAAATCCACAATTCATTGGATCTCGGCAAACACATCGCAAAAGAGTATTACATCGAATAGATCTCCAAGAACATTGCGGAGAACTTTGTATTGAGAATCAAAGAGAGAAAAGAAGCCATCTAGCTAATAACTATGGACCCGAAGGTCTGTAGTAAACTACTCACGCTTCATCAGAGAGGCAATGGTGTTGATGTAGAAGCCCTCCATGATCGAATCCCCCTCTGACAGATCGCCGGAAAAGGCCCCAAGATGAGATCTCACAGGTACAGAAGGTTGCGGCGATGGAAAAGTTGTTTCGTGGCTCCCCCCGATGGTTTTAGGGTATAAGAGTATATATAGGCGAAAGAACTAGGTTGGTGGAGCTACGAGGGGCCCACGAGGGTGGGGGCGCGCCTACCCCCTTGGGTGCGCCCTCCTGCCTCATGGACGCCTTATTGCGTCTCTGACTTCAACTCCAAGTCTTCTGGTTTGCTTTCGGACCAAGAAAGATCATCGCAGAGGTTTCATTCCGTTTGGACTCCATTTGGTATTCCTTTTCTACAAAACTCTAAAATAGGAAAAAACAAAAACTAGCACTCGGCCTCCGGTTGATAGGTTAGTCCCAAAAATAATGTAAAATAGCATATTAAAGCCCATTAAACATCCAAAACAGATACTATAATAGCATGGAACAATCAAAAATTATAGGTACGTTGGAGATGTATCAAGCATCCCCAAGCTTAATTCAAGCTCGTCCTCGAGTAGGTAAATAATAAAAACAGAATTTTTGATGTGGAATGTTACCTAACATATTTATCAATGTAATTTTCTTTATTGGGGCATGAATGTTCAGATCCGAAAGATTCAAGACAAAAGTTTAATATTGGCATCAAAACAATAATACTTCAAGCATACTAACAAAGCAATCACGTCTTCTCAAAACAACATTGCTACCTCTTGAGCATGCGTTGGTTTTTCCCTTGAAGAGGAAAGGGTGATGTAGCAAAGTAGCGTAAGTATTTCCCTCAGTTTTTGAGAACCAATGTATCAATCTAGTAGGAGGCTCCTCACAAATCCCTCGCACCTACACAAACAAACAGGAACCTCGCAACCAACACAATAAAGGGGTTGTCAATCCCTTCACGGCCACTTGCGAAAGTGAGATCTGATAGAGATAATATGATAAGATAAATATTTTTGGTATTTTTATGATATAGATTGAAAAGTAAAGATTGCAAAATAAAGTAGATTGAAACTTGTATGATAGAGAATAGACCCGGGGGCCATAGGTTTCACTAGTGGCTTCTCTCAAGATAGCATAAGTATTATGGTGGGTGAACAAATTACTGTCGAGCAATTGATAGAAAAGTGCATAGTTATGAGAATATCTAGGCATGATCATGTATATAGGCATCATGTCCGCAACAAGTAGATCGAAACGATTCTGCATCTACTACTATTACTCCACACATCGACCGCTATCCAACATGCATCTAGAGTATTAAGTTCATAAGAACAGAGTAACACATTAAGCAATATGACATGATGTAGAGGATAAACTCAAGCAATATGATATAAACCCCATCTTTTTATCCTCGATGGCAACAATAAAATACGTGCCTTACTGCCCCTACTATCACTAGGAAAGGACACCGCAAGATTGAACCCAAAGCTAAGCACTTCTCCCATTGCAAGAAAGATCAATCTAGTAGGCCAAACCAAACTGATAATTCGAAGAGACTTTCAAAGATAATCAATCATACATACAAGAATTCAGAGGAGATTCAAATATTTCTCATAGATAAACTTGATCATAAACCCACAATTCATCGGATCTCGACAAACACACCGCACAAAGAGTTACATCGAATTGATCTCTAAGAAGATCAAGCAGAACTTTGTATTGAGATTCAAAGAGAGAGAAGAAGCCATCTAGCTAATAACTATGGACCCGAAGGTCTGTGGTAAACTACTCACAACTCATCGGAGAGGCCTTGGTGATGATGTAGAGGCCCTCCATGATCGATTCCCCCTCCGGCGGAGCGTCGAAAAAGGCTCCAAGATGGGATCTCACGGGTACAGAAGGTTGCGGCGGTGGAAATAGTTTTTCGTGGTGCTCCTGGATGGTTTCAGGGTACGTAGATATATATAGGCGAAGGAGGTAGGTCAGGGGAGCCATGAGGGGCCCACGAGGTAGGGGGTGCCCCCCCTAGTGCGCGCCCTACACCCTCGTGGCCGCCTCGGCTGCTTCTTGACGTCCACTCCAAGTCTCCTGGATTGCGTTTGTTCCAAAAAGATCGCTCCCAAAGGTTTCATCCCGTTTGGACTCCGTTTGATATTCCTTTTCTGCGAAACACTGAAATAGGCAAAAAAAACAGCAATTCGGGCTGGGCCTCCGGTTAGTAGGTTAGTGAGGATATAAAAGTGTATAGTAAAGCCCATAAACATCCAAAATGGGTAATATAATAGCATGGAACAATAAAAAATTATAGATACGTTGGAGACGTATCAAGCATCCCCAAGCTTAATTCCTGCTCATCCTCCAGTAGGTAAATGATAAAAACAGAATTTTTGATGTGGAATGCTACCTAGCATATTTCTCAATGTATTTTTCTTTATTGTGGCATGAATGTTCAGATCCAAATGATTCAAAATAAAAGTTCATATTGACAAAAGAATAATAATACTTCAAGCATACTAACTAAGCAATCATGTCTTCTCAAAATAACATGGCAAAGGAAAGTTCATCCCTACAAAATCATATAGTTTGGTCATGCTCCATTTTCGTTACACAAGAATGCTCTCATCATGCACAACCCCGATGACAAGCCAAGCAATTGTTTCATGCTTTAGTAATCTCAAACATTTTTCAATCTTCACGCAATACATGAGCGTGAGCCATGGATATAACACTATGGGTGGAATAGAGTATAATGAAGGGGTTATGTGGAGAAGACAAAAAGGAGAAAGTCTCACATCGACACGGCTAATCAACGGGCTAGGGAGATGCCCATCAATTGATGTTAATGCAAGGAGTAGGGATTGCCATGGAACGGATGCACTAGAGCTATGAATGTACGAAAGCTCAACAAAAGAAACTAAGTGGGTGTGCATCCAACTTGCTTGCTCATGTAGACCTAGGGAATTTTGAGGAAGCCCATCGTTGGAATATACAAGCCAAGTTCTATAATGAAAGATTCCCACTTAGTAAATGAAAGTGATAACATAGGAGACTCTCCATCATGAAGACCATGGTGCTACTTTGAAGCACAAGTGTGGAAAAAGATAGTAACATTGTCCCCTTTTTTGGGCCTTTTTTGTCCTTTCTTTTTTATAAGGGACAATGCTCTAAAAATGATGATCATCACACTTCTATTTACTTATAACTCATGAATTACAACTCGATACTAGAACAAAATATGACTCTATATGAATGCCTCTGGCAGTGTACCGGGATATGCAATGACTCAAGAGCGACATGTATGAAAAATTATGCATGGTGACTTTGCCACAAATACGATGTCAACTACATGATCATGCAAAAGCAATATGACAATGATGAAGCGTGTCATAATAAACGGAACGGTGGAAAGTTGCATGGTAATATATCTCGGAATGGCTACGGAAATGCCATAATAGGTAGGTATGGTGGCTGTTTTGAGGAAGATATAAGGAGGTTTATGTGTGATAGAGCATATCGTATCACGGGATTTGGATGCACCGACGAAGTTTGCACCAACTCTCAAGGTGAGAAAGGTCAATGCACGGTACCGAAGAGGCTAGCAATGATGGTAAGGTAAGAGTGCGCATAATCCATGGACTCAACATTAGTCAAAAAGAACTCACATACTTATTGCAAAAATCTACAAGTCATCAAAAACCAAGAACTACACGCATGCTCCTAGGGGGATAGATTAGTAGGAAAAGACCATCGCTCGTCCCCGACCTCCACTCATAAGGATGACAATCAAAGAACACCTCATGCTTCAAATTTGTCACACAACGGTTACCATACGTGCATGCTACGGGACTTGCAAACCTCAACACAAGTATTTCTCAAATTCACAATTACTCAACTATCATGACTCTAATATTACCACCTTCATATCTCAAAATAATTATTAAGCATCAAGTTGATCACAGTATTCAATTCACTTCCCATGATAGTTTTTATTATACCCAACTTGGATGCCCATCATTCTAGGACCAATTTTATAACCATAGCAAATACCATGCTGTTCGAAAAGACTCTCAAAATAATATAAGTGAAACATGAGGGATCAATAATTTCTACAAAATAAAACCACCGCCGTGCTCTAAAAAGATATATGTGAAGTACTAGAGCAAAACCGTATAGCTCAAAAGATATAAGTGAAGCACATAGAGTATTCTAATAAATTCTGAATCATGTGTGTCTCTCCAAAAAGGTGTGTACAGCAAGGATGATTTTGGTAAAATAAAAATCAAAGACTCATATCATACAAGACGCTCCAAGCAAAACACATATCATGTGGTAAATAAAAATATAGCTCCAAGTAAAGTTACCGATAGAGGAAGACAAAAGAGGGGATGCCTTCCGTGGCATCCCCAAGCTTAGGCTTTTGGTTGTCCTTGAATTATCTTGGGGTGCCATGGGCATCCCCAAGCTTAGGCTCTTGCCACTCCTTATTCCATAGTCCATGAAATCTTTACCCAAAACTTGAAAACTTAACAACACAAAACTCAACAGGAAATCTCATGAGCTCCATTAGTGCAAGAAAGGAAAACCACCACTTAAGGTACTGTAATGAACTCATTATTTATTTATATTGGTGTTAAATCTACGTTATTCTAACTTCTCTATGGTTGATACCCCCCGATACTAGCCATAGATTCATCAAAATAAGCAAACAACACACGAAAAACAGAATATGTCAAAAACAGAACAGTGTGTAGCAATCTGTAACTTCCGAATACTCCTGATCTCTAAAAATCCTAAACAAATAGGAAGTCCTGGGAAATCTGTCTATGGATCTACTGCAAGAATAATCAACGCAAAATCATGTTTATGTGATTTATTAGATTTTTTCTCGTGAGTGCAAAAGTTTCTGTTTTTCAGCAAGATCAAATTAACTTTCACCCAAGATGATCCTATAGGTTCTACTTGGCACAAACACTAATTAAAACATAAAACCACATATAAACAGAGGCTAGATGAATTATTTATTACTAAACAGGAACAAAAAGCAAGGAACAAAAATAAAATTGGGTTGCCTCCCAATAAGCGCTATCGTTTAACGCCCCTAGCTAGGCATAAAAGCGAAAATAGATCTAAGTATTGCCATCTTTGGCATTCAATTCTTCAATAGAACACTTATAACCCTTAGGAGTTTCTTTCTTTTTAGTAATGATTAAACTCTTAGGCAAGAAATCAAGATATTCGTTTGTAGCAAAAGTTCCTTAATAAGAGCAACTAAGTTGGAATGAATACTTATTGATTGGAGATCCACATTTTCCTTACTAGAAGATTCACCCTTATTTTTGGGAACATACATTAATTTGGCAATTTTTGTAGGAGGAGTTGGAGTATTTTTCATGGATGAAAAGGCAGACCCTAAATTAGTAATAATATCCCCGAGTTTACTGATTCTTGTAGAATCTTGATATATCCTTTCATTAACTATAGATTCCTTCTCCTTAAAAATTTTCAAAGTAACTCCAACCTTAGATCCGTATTGGGTAATTTGGTTGTGGATCTTTTTATCAAAATTTTCGATTAACTTGACAGTAGCAACTTTATTTTCAATAATTTCAAGCCTTTACATCACATGTTCTAAAGTAAAACAGTTCTGACGGTGTCCTGGACTAGGGGGTACTCACCACGTCGTCCCCCAATCGGTTAGATTGGGCCGAGGATCCCCAGGGCCGTATACTCATGGGCCAGTCTGGATAGCTGCCGCATACAAGGAAGAATCCACAAGACTTGGCGATCAAGACAAGGACTCCTCCCCCACCAGCGTATTCGGCTAGGACTCTTGTTATCCTAGGCCTCTGGTGCATTATATAAACCAGGGACAGGCTAGTCGACACATATACAATATACAACAATCATACCATAGGCTAGCTTCTAGGGTTTAGCCTCCTTGATCTCGTGGTAGATCTACTCTTGTAATATCCACATTATCAATATCAATCAAGCAGGACGTAGGGTTTTACCTCCATCAAGAGGGCCTGAACCTGGGTAAAACATCATGTCCCTTGTCTCCTATTACCATTGATCCTAAGACGCACAGTTCGGGACCCCCTACCCGAGATCCGCCGGTTTTGACACCGACATTGGTGCTTTCATTGAGAGCTCCGCTGTGTGATCGGCGAAAGGATCAATGGCTCGACTGCAGGTCAACTGCGACGTCGGCTTCTTCGTCACCAGCTCGACTGGTCACCTTGGTTCGACCAAGGACTGCGCGCTACCTCCGATCGTCATGTTCGGATGAAGGTCTTCATCAACACCAACTCCGATCTCTATCAAGATCATGGAGGAGTCATCCATGGAGCTCGGGGGCTCAACGTCAACATTGCCCTCAGGCGACCGTGCTGTTTTTCTGGACAACAAACTTGTATCCGCCGCCACCGCCTCCTCGAGTGTCTCCTAAACGATTACTTCGGTGGAATTATGCAGAATTAAGTCTACAACAACCCTGCAAAAATTTCTTCAAGTTCCGATGGAGGAATCTTCGGCAATCTCTGATATACCGGAGCCCTGTTGAATCCGGACGAGAATCCGGACGAGTTTAGGGCGTGGTATCCAGCATCTAGCTCGGATGTCCTTTGTAGGATCCAACCGTTGATTTACTGCGGAATTCATATATCTACCACCTGCCAAAAATTCAGCTCGATCCGACCGTCCAAACTCCGGGAAACTTCCGATTAGTGCATCACTTTTTGGATCTGTTTTCTGCGCGAGAACGAATCCGACCCGAATTCATCTTCTTTATGAACGGGATCTCGGACATCCTTTTTGAAGGAAGTTTTCGTATGGGGTGTTGTGTTTTAGTCTCAAACACATCCCAGTAGTATTGAAAGTATTCTTGCAATAAGAACTTCACCGTCGCGCCGGTGTCAAACCAGCCCGACAACATCACTCCACGGCGGCCGACCTGCGTTAGACACGTCGTCGCTTTGTTGAGCCGAGCTCAATTTCTTCGGATCATCATCTCGGCAAGCCGAACGAGAGTCCGGCATCGCGAAGGATAAATCATCACCAACATCGCCGCCCCATGGATTACACGGAGCGGGCATACCGGCATCGCCGCACGGTTGCTTCATCAGGCCGGCATCGACCACGTCACGACCTGCATCGGCAGGGCCGCACTATTGCTTCTTCAAGCTGGTGTCCATCACGCCGACCTACTTCGACATCTCGGCTGGACCGGGGGCTTCGCCATCTCTTCATCAACCTACTCCGGACACTTCGGCGTCACTAGCCAACTAGGCAATGGGCGCGCGGATCGAGTCCCAATTTTGGGAATCACCTTCCTTTGGATTGCTACAACAAATAAACCAGGTGCTATTAATCCTAGTATTTCTTTTTGCTTGTTTGGGTTAATTTTTCCCAAGGAATTATTACTCTGGTTAGTCCATCATATGTACACAGGTCTATCAAATACTGGCCGCATTATCGACGGTCGCATGATGGTTCGGTCAGTTTCCGTACATAGTCCGGCGAACGTCGCATCTGGAACTCGGACCGACCTGTGAATCCAGGCTTTGCCACACCTTTATTGCATTACGCCGACGACCTGCATCGACATCGACTTCGGCGCCAGGCCATATTTCTTGTATTACTCACTTTGCATAAATTATTTATTATGCAACGATTGTTTTTACTATTATCTCTGGTTTGCACTATTTTTTGTGCACATGAAAATGATCCAGCCGGACTATATCCTTTGACGTCACCTCGGCTGGACGGGGGGCTTCGTCAACACTTCATTACCCCATGCCAGGGACTTCGGCATCACTCTGCCGTCCTGCATTGACCATGCTATGTCACCACTTCACAGGGCCGAGCTCTTTGCTCCGCCACCTCGGGACAGGCTTGGGGGATGGAGCCTTGTCCCGCATCAAGCTCGGACCGCATCGTCAATACCGAACACATTAACCAGCTAAGTTGCCTTCATGCCCAAAGTTTTAAAATTTCTAACTTGTGTTCGGTTCGACCAAGCATTATACTTTCTCGGGAAAAAGTTGCTTATCTTCCTTGTCGAAACTTTGTTCGCACACACTTGACGCGCTACCCGCGCTCATTATACCTGGGGGCTTCTTTAACAAAAGCTTATTAATTCGAGCTTTATGCCCAACACATGTGTCACACTTCCGCATGTACCTTTTATTCACCATTATATGCATCGATATGACTTAAGTTTTGGCCAAGCTGGGTTGCCTGGCTCCTGTGCTTACCCCTACGTTCCCGATTGTTCGGCTAGGTGGTAAAGGGAGCACCTCTGTGATTGTTACTCCCGGGTCAGCCGGATGTGTACCTCAGACTGGGTGAAGCCGAAAGCTAGCGTTCTTAAGGGAATACTCGGTCGGTGAACTAAAAGATGATTTCTTACCTATTTATTTACCTGCCCCCAGATGTTTTTCTGCTCTTTTCGCAGTCCGGACATGCACTTTAGGGCATGCCTCCCAGGGAAAGGAACCCCCAACGGAACTATTCTCCCTGGAAGATGTTTCTTACTAACCATGTAATATAACATAACTAGTTGGGCACTTGTCTGATAAAGCACTAATGACCCCTATGCCTGGTCTCCATGCATGCCCCGGTTTTTATAACCGCGAGGGTATTCGGACACACTCCGGACTATTGGGTCCAGAGGTTGAAGCGAAAAGGTCCGCTATGACGAACGATCTACAATCCGGCTAGAAGGCATTCTACATGTCACCTTACATTTTATAGTCAACTTTTACCCAAGTCGCTTGGGGGCTCTTATGTTTATTTGAGCCGTTTCATACTAAGTGTTTTTCTTCTTAGTCGTTGCAAAGTTAAAGCATGACAGAAGCACTTTTTTTTCTAAAGTCCAATTTTCGGATTGGCACCGAACACTTGATCTTGTTCGGACGTCATGTTTTTACTGACGTTTTTTGGTTTTCCAAGCTTTTGGCACTTTTAACTATTTGTGTGTTTTCAGCACAAGTCTCGCAGTGCAACGCCGGACACCTTTTGAGATTCGGCAAAAACATTCTCGGATATTGCTATATATGCATCAGTTTCGAATTGTGTCTTTGGTCAATAGTTGGGTTGCCCGGCTCCCGCGCTTGCCTCCTATGTTCCGCTTTGTTCGGCTAGGTGTGCAAAGGGAGAACCACTGCAATTGTGCTTCCAGCTCGCATGGTCAAGCACCTCAGTGGAGAAAGCCGAAAACTTACTGTCACAATAGGTGTAAATTGGTCAGCGATCCGATGACTATATTAAATGACGGGCCATTCATAACATTGGCCCAAGTGTTTCCGGCTTGACCTCGACTGTCGCCGAACACTACCGGGGGCTAGTAACTGGCCTCCCAAACTAAATCCTCAATATTTTGCTCTTACATTGGAGCTGAGGTTTCATGATCATGTTTTGCATGACAACCCAAAGAAAGGAACCGATAGCGGGACTATTTTCTCTGGAAGACATTTCTTCTGTTAAACAGTAATATAACATGTCTCTCCGCGTACCTTTGTTTATAAAACCGTATGGCCAGATTGCCTTGTTTGTTGTAAATCTTTGCCCTCATAAAGGCTTTATAAAGAAGGACAAACACTCCTCGGCTATTGGCCGAGGAGGTGGAAGCCGATGGTCGGTCAACAAAGTTTTGTACCATGCGAATCCGAGCATTAATGACATAAAGTACTTGGATACATTGAGTCATTACACATAATTTGTGATTTTACTATGGATATTGATCCTTAATTCGGCCACCCGTGCCCGCATTAAGGCTCGGGGGCTACTGGGCTTCGGGCTTATTATTTACAAATATTAAAGGGGCACATTGATCCCCTGATCTGGTGTTGCCACCCGACCAGTGTGTCGGGGGCTACTGCATTGCTTGTTCTATGCAGAAAATCTTAAGTGCAATACAATTTCCGAGGAGATTTTGATCCTCAGGTTGGTCGGCCGCACCCAACCTGAGTCTCGAGGACTGAGCATGCCGCTTTTTGTGTCCCGAAGTATTCTGCCGAGCAAGGACTTGATCCTCAGACCGATTTTGCAAATCAACCCGAGTCTCAGCGGCTACGGGGATCAGCGGTCTTATGTCATCCTTCAGGTGCATCTTGGGTTTTAGACCAATACATACCTTGAGGGCTACTGGCTATATATCTCGTCAGAGAATAAATTACATCAATAAAAAAACATTGACAAAAAATCAGCCCATGACTGAGGTGCTTAACCACCTCGGAAGTGGTTCGGCATATAGCTCGGATGCAAGTGGCTGGCTCCTTAGAGGGCATTTCCAGCATTAAGATCGGCTAAACTCCTTCAAACTTCTTTGGACCAAGGTGATTTACGACACCTCGGATACAGTCCGACGTTGGAGCTCGGATATAGTCCGGCGTTGGAGCTCGGATACAGTCCGGCGTTGGAGCTCGGATACATAGTTCGGTGATAGAGCTGGGAAGCAGTCCAGCATTGGTGCTCGGCTACAAAGGATACCTCGAATGCAGTCCGGCATTGGAGCTCGGACGCAAGAGGATGTTGCCACCCGGGAACAACTTCAAACCCGAGGCATGGCATAAAAATAACAAGGCATTGATAAAGGCCGTAAACTTAAAGGGGCTCCTCGGATACCCAACGCGTAAACTCGTCGAATGCATTTCGGCGATCCTCAAGATAGAAGATGAGAATATTTGTTGAACCAGTTTTCAAGACCGGCAACCGAAGATGAAGAACAGTTCGGAAGAATCGAGGAGCGTCCCTAACTTGAAGACCGGTTCAGGGGGCTACTGACGGTGTCCTGGACTAGGGGGTACTCACCACGTCGTCCCCCAATCGGTTAGATTGGGCCGAGGACCCCCAGGGCCGTATACTCATGGGCCAGTCCGGACAGCTGCCACATACAAGGAAGAATCCACAAGACTTGGCGATCAAGACAAGGACTCCTCCCCCACCGGCGTATTCGGCTAGGACTCTTGTTATCCTAGGCCTCTGGTGCATTATATAAACCAGGGCCAGGCTAGTCGACACATATACAATATACAACAATCATACCATAGGCTAGCTTCTAGGGTTTAGCCTCCTTGATCTCGTGGTAGATCTACTCTTGTAATATCCACATTATCAATATCAATCAAGCATGACATAGGGTTTTACCTCCATCAAGAGGGCCCGAACCTGGGTAAAACATCGTGTCCCTTGTCTCCTGTTACCATTGATCCTAAGACGCACAGTTCGGGACCCCCTACCCGAGATCCACCGGTTTTGACACTGACAAGTTCCATTAACCAAAAGAGGTGGTGGACCGAACAAATCTGACATGGCATTATAAGCATCAAAAGTATGGCTACCCAAAAAATTCCCTCCGATAATGGTATCAAGAATGTCTCTATTCCAAGGAGTAATGCCTACATTAAAATTGCGAAGAAGAACGGAAGTAGATTGCTTCCTAGTAGATCTATTTTGAGCATTGCAAATTCTATGCCAAGCATCTTTTAGATTTTCTCCCTCCCTTTGTTTAAAAGTAAGAACTTCATGATTGGGAGTACTAACAATGATAGGAGGACTAGCCATGACAACAAAATAAAAAATCTAACACACGAGCACACAAGAGACAAGTGAAAAAGAGGCAAACGAAAAAGAGAGGGCGAATAAAACAACAAGGGTGAAGTGGGGGAGAGGAAAACGAGAGGCAAATTGCAAATAATGTAATGTGAGGGAGATGAGTTTGCGATGGGTACTTGGTATGTCTTGACTTGAGCGAAGACCTCCCCGTCAACGGTGCCAGAAATCCTTCTTGCTACCTCTTGAGCATGTGTTGGTTTTTCCCTTGAAGAGGAAAGGGTGATGTAGCAAAGTAGCGTAAGTATTTCCCTCAGTTTCTGAGAACCAAGGTATCAATCTAGTAGGAGGCTCCTCACAAGTCCCTCGCACCTACACAAACAAACAAGAACCTCACAACCAACACGATAAAGGGGTTGTCAATCCCTTCATGGCCACTTGCGAAAGTGAGATCTGATAGAGATAATATGATAAGATAAATATTTTTGGTATTTTTATGATATAGATTGAAAAGTAAAGATTGCAAAATAAAGTAGATTGGAAACTTATATGATAGAGAATAGACCCGGGGGCCATAGGTTTCACTAGTGGCTTCTCTCAAGATAGCATAAGTACTACGGTAGGTGAACAAATTACTATGATAGAAAAGTGCATAGTTATGAGAATATCTAGGCATGATCATGTATATAGGCATCACGTCCGCGACAAGTAGATCGAAACGATTCTGCATCTACTACTCTTACTCCACACATCGACCGCTATCCAGCATGCATCTAGAGTATTAAGTTCATAAGAACAGAATAACACATTAAGCAAGATGACATGATGTGGAGGGATAAACTCAAGCAATATGATATAAACCCCATCTTTTTATCCTCAATGGCAACGATACAATACGTGCCTTGCTGCCCCTGCTGTCACTAGGAAAGGACACCACAAGATTGAATCCAAAGCTAAGCACTTCTCCCATTGCAAGAAATATCAATCTAGTAGTCCAAACCAAACTAATAATTAGAAGAGACTTGCAAAGATAACCAATCATACATAAAAGAATTCAGAGGAGATTCAAATATTTCTCATAGATAAACTTGATCATAAACCCACAATTCATCGGATCTCGACAAACACACCACAAAATGAGTTACATCGAATAGATGTCCAAGAAGATCAAGGAGAACTTTGTATTGAGATTCAAAGAGAGAGAAGAAGTCATCTAGCTAATAACTATGGACCCGAACGTCTGTTGTAAACTACTCACAACTCATCGGAGAGGCCTTGGTGATGATGTAGAGGCCCTCCATGATCGATTCCCCCTCCGGCGGAGCACCGGAAAAGGCTCCAAGATGGGATCTCACGGGTACAGAAGGTTGCGGTGGTGGAAATAGTTTTTTGTTGTGCTCCTGGATGGTTTCGGGGTACGTAGATATATATAGGCGAAGGTGGTAGGTCAGGGGAGCTACAAGGGGCCCACGAGGCAGCCCCCCCTAGGGTGCGCCCTACACCCTCGTGGCCACCTCGGCTACTTCTTGACATCCACTCCAAGTCTCCTGGATTGCGTTTGTTCCAAAAAGATCACTCCCGAAGGTTTCATTCCGTTTGGACTCTGTTTGATATTCCTTTTCTGCGAAACACCGAAATAGGCAAAAAAACAGCAATTTGAGTTGGGCCTCCGGTAAGTAGGTTAGTCCCCAAAATGATATAAAAGTGTATAGTAAAGCCCATAAACATCCAAAACGGGTAATATAATAGCATGGAACAATAAAAATATTATAGATACGTTGGAGACGTATCAAACATGGCCAAAGAAAGCTATCACTACAAAATCATATAGTCTTGTTATGTACTATCTTCATCACACAAAGTATTTAATCATGCACAACCCTGATGACAAGCCAAGCAATTGTTTCATACTTTTGATGTTCTCAAACTTTTTCAATCTCCACGCAATACATGAGCGTGATCCATGGACATAGCACTATAGGTGGAATAGAATGGTGGTTGTGGAGAATACAAAAAGGAGAAGATAGTCTCACATCAACTAGGCCTATCAACGGGCTATGGAGATGCCCATCAATAGATATCAATGTGAGTGAGTAGCGATTGCCATGCAACAGATGCACTAGAGCTATAAGTGTATGAAAGCTCAACAAGAAACTAAGTGGGGTGTGCATCCAACTTGATTGCTCATGAAGACCTAGGGCACTTTGAGGAAGCCCATCGTCGGAATATACAAGCCAGGTTCTATAATGAAAAATTCCCACTAGTATATGAAAGTGTCAACGTAGGAGACTCTCTACCATGAAGATCATGGTGCTACTTTGAAGCACAAGTGTGGAAAAAGGATAGTAGCATTGCCCCTTCTCTCTTTTTCTCTCATTTTTTTATTTTTTTTATTTGGGCCTTTTCTCTTTTTTATGGCCTCCTTTTTTTCTCTTTTTTTATTTTTCGTCCAAAATCTCATCCCGGCTTGTGAGGGAATCATAATCTCCATCATCCTTTCCTCACTAGGACAATGCTCTAATAATGAAGATCATCAAACTTTTATTTACTCACAACTCAAGAATTACAACTCAATACTTAGAACAAAATATGACTCTATGTGAATGCCCTTGGCGGTGTACCGGGATGTGCAATGATTCAAGAGCGACATGTATGAAAAATTATGAACTGTGGCTTTGCCACAAATACGATGTCAACTACATGATCATGCAAGGCAATATGACAATGATGGAGCGTGTCATAATAAACGGAACGATGGAAAGTTGCATGGCAATATATTTCGAGATGGCTATGGAAATGCCATAATAGGTAGGTATGGTGGCTGTTTGAGGAAGGTATGTAAAGGGTGTATGGTACCAGCGAAAGTTGCGCGGTACTGGAGAGGCTAGCAATGGTGTAAGGGTGAGAGTGCGTATAATCCATGGACTCAACATTAGTCATAAAGAACTCACATACTTATTGCAAAATTTTATTAGTTATCGAAACGAACTACTACGCGCATGCTCCTAGGGGGATAGATTGGTAGGAAAAGACCATCGCTCGTCCCCGACCGCCACTCATAAGGAAGACAATCAATAAATAAATCATGCTCCAACTTCATCACATAAGGGTTCACCATACATGCATGCTACAGGAATCACAAACTTTAACACAAGTATCTCTCAAATTCACCACTACTCTACTAGCATGATTCTAATATCACCATCTTCATATCTCAAAAGAATCAAACTTCTCATAGTATTCAATGCACTTTATATGAAAGTTTCTATTACACCCATCTTGGATGCCCATTGTCGGTATCAAAACCGGCGGATCTCGGGTAGGGGGTCCCGAACTATAGGTCTAAGGCTGATGGTAACAGGAGGCAGGGGACACAATGTTTACCCAGGTTCGGGCCCTCTCTATGGAGGTAATACCCTACTTCCTGCTTGATTGATCTTGATGATATGAGTATTACAAGAGTTGATCTGCCACGAGATCGTAATGGCTAAACCCTAGAAGCTAGCCTATGATTATGATTGTTCTTGTCCTACGGACTAAGCCCTCCAGTTTATATAGACACCGAAGGGGGCTAGGGTTACACAAGGTCGGTTTATAGAGAAAGGAATCTACATATCCGAATCGCCAAGCTTGCCTTCCACGCAAAGGAGAGTCTCACCCGGACACGGGACGAAGTCTTCTATCTTGTATCTTCATAGCCCAACAGTCCGGCCACGTATATAGTCCAGCTGTCCGAGGACCCCTTAATCCAGGACTCCCTCAGTAGCCCCTGAACCAGACTTCAATGACGATGAGTCCGGCGCGCAGATTGTCTTCGACATTGCAAAGCGGGTTCCTTCTCCGAATACTTCAAAGTAGATCTTGAACACAAGAATTGTGTCCGGCTCTGCAAAACAAATTCCATATACCACCGTAGAGAGTATAGTATTTTCACGAGTCCAATCCGCTGATACTTTTAGCAACGTGACATTACATCATCATTCGACCATTATTTTGAATCGTTTTTCTAGCCTGCTACTCCCTGTTTCATGAGGCGGTTCTATTGGCACGTCTTGTCGAAGCAGAGCTCGTGTCCCCTTATCACGGGATTCTCATCAATACGGGCGTGGGTAACCCAACCGTTCCATTGGTATGATTCCTTGGGAATAGGCATGTTTTAAGGCCTAAGAGGGGACACTTGATATCCATCACCTCCATAAAAGGGCTAGGACCCGTCCGTTTTCTTCTACGCCAGTTCGTCCTTCCTCACATCAAGCTCCAGCACCCAAGCTTCAATTGCTTCGCGCCTCCCAATAATGTCCAGATCCGGTCTTCAAGGCCGGTGGGTGGCGTCCTTTGTCACAAAGGAGGACATTGCAAAGCTCCGGGAAGCGAGATACTTGACAACGGAAATCCCCCACAGCCTCCCTGCTCAAGGGCAGGTGATTCCTACTCCCATATCCAATGAGAGAGTCGTATTCATCTCCAACTTCCTCCGAGGACTAGGGTTCGCTCTTCATCCCTTTGTTTGAGGGCCCATGTTTTATTACAGGCTAGATTTGCATGATCTAGCTCTGGACTCCTTCCTTCACATCTCGTCATTCATTATCGTGTGTGAGGCCTTTCTCCGTATTTCTCCACACTTCAGCTTGTGGCTCAAGACCTTTAATGTGAAGCCGAAGATAGTCGACGGGAGGCACGCAGAGTGCGGAGGCACTGTAATAAGCAAATTTACCAATATATCTTGGCTAAAGGGTTCCTTCCCAGAAACTTCTGACCTCTGGCAAGGGGAGTGGTTTTATATCACAGAACCCCATGGTAAAAAGTGGGCGATTACACCTGCCTTCTGATCTGGCCCTCCTCCACAACTCTCATCGTGGATCAACAAGGGGCTGGACTTGGGATTTCTTGATAAAGTGCAGACACTGCAAAGCCGCATTCGGGACCTTATCAAGAAGGACACTGATCTTGTCAAGGTAATCCAAGTAATGCTAGTCCGTCGGGTCCTACCATGCCAGCGACGACTTCTCCGCATGTGGGAGTTCAATCCGGAAGGACCGTGAACCATTCAGCACTTGTTTGACACAACACTCAAAGGGATGTATAAACTATTCTTTGGAACATGAAAAAAGTGTCCGAACACCATAGAGGACGCATGCCTCGACTGCAACCATCCGAATACCTCGGTAAGCACTCAACTCCCGAACACATTTTAGTTAAGTTTATCATAATAATGTTCTAAGAAAACCATACTCGGCTAGGGCTGGATAAAGAAGGCGGAGAGGATCAGGTGTTCGGCCCCTCTTCCCGAAGACTCAGCGGATCCCGTGTTAACTAGGATGCTAGCTCGAGCACCCTATCAAGTGCCATTGAGGGAAGACAAGGAGAGGAGTGGGGAGGTCCGGAGTGGCCTTTATACCGGAGGTACGTCACGCACCGCATCCAGGGAAATTGGAACTCCCGTGTCCGACGATGAACGGGAAAGAGGATCTGACATCCCCTCCCCCCACGGGAAGAAGAGGACTGCCCCGAAGACTTGAAGGCAGAGGCTTCCAAGCGAGGGAAGAAATCCCTATCAGGGGCCCCCGATTCGGGAGGCATTATTGCCATGCAGTGCCTGTTGGTGTCAAAACCGGCGGATCTCGGGTTGGTAGTCCCGATCTGTGCGTCTTAGGCTGATGGTAACAGGAAGCAAGGGACACAATGTTTACCCAGGTTCGGGCCCTCTCGATGGAGGTAAAACCCTACTTCCTGCTTAATTAATATTGAAGATATGTGGAATAAAAGAGTAGATCTACCATGAGATCGTAGAGGCTAAACCCTAAGAGCTAGCCTATGATGGTATGATTGTAATTGTGATCGGCCTTCTAAGGACCATCCTCTCCGGTTTATATAGACACCGGAGAGCTAGGGTTTACATGGAGTCGGTTTACAAGGAAGGAAATATAATATCCGGATTGCCAAGCTTGTCTTCCACACAAAGGAGAGTCCCATCCGGACATGAGCCGAAGTCTTGAGTCTTGTATCTTGACGCTTCTATAGTCCGGACGATGTGTATAGTCTGGCTATCCGGATACCCCCTTATCCAGGACTCCCTCAGTAGCCCCTGAACCAGGCTTCAATGACGATGAGTCCGGCGCACAGTCTTGTCTTTGGCATTGCAAGGCGGGTTCCTCCTTCCGAATACTCCAAGGTTTATCATCGAACACGTAGACCGTGTCCGGATCTGCAAAATGATCTTCACATACCACCGTAGAGAGAATGATACTTCAGCTAACAACTTTTAGACGACGTGTCATGCCATTAGGGCCAGGTCATTACTTGAACCATTTTTTCACAACCAGCCACATCGCATATTGCGAGGCAGTTTCCTTGACATGTCCTGTCAAAGCAGAGATCATGTCCCCTTATCACGGGATTCTCATCAATACGGGTATGGGTAATCCCCCCGTGCCATCAATCGTGGCGCTTGGGAAGTAAGCGATTCTCACCAGGCCAGTGAGGAGGCACACCGCTTTCGTCGCCTCTATAAAGGGATAAGAGTTCCTCATTTCTACCCACGCCTTCTTCCTCCCCTCGCATACTCTTGACCCCTCGAGCTCCAGTGCCCTAGTCCAGATCTTCTCCGCACAGTTAGTCATGTCCGGAGCAGAAGGCAAGTGGGTGGCTTCCACCACGATGGAGAAGAAGATCGCGAATCTCCGGGCGGCCGGATACTTGGCCGCAGACATAGCGCACCGGCTACCAGATGAGGGGCAGGTCATTCCAACTCTAGGACCCCACGAGAGGGTCTTGTTCCTTGCCCACTTCGTCCGTGGACTAGGGTTTCCACTCCACCCCTTCGTCCGCGGGCTCATGTTCTACTACGGGCTAGACTTCCATGATCTAGATCCGAACTTCGTCCTCAACATCTTGGCGTTCATCTTCGTGTGCGAGGTTTTCCTCCGCATCAAGCCTCATTTCGGCTTGTGGCTCCAAACCTTCTGCGTGAAGCCGAAGATTGTGAGCGGCCAGCAAGTGGAGTGCGGAGGAGCCATGGTGGGCAAAATGCCTAATGTCACCTGGCCTGAAGGCTCCTTTGCGGAAACCGTGAAGGGGTGGCAATCGGGGTGGTTCTACATCACTGAGCCACGCGACACCAACTGGGCACCGGCCCCCAAGTTCTGATCTGGACCCCCTATGCGGCTCACCTCCTGGGAATAGAAGGCCCTATTATGGGGCGAATCTACAGAGCTTACCAGACTCATCACATGCGTCAAAGGCATGAAGGACAAGAACATCAAGCTTGTCAATGTGATCCAAGTCATGCTCATTCGCCTGATACTGCCGTGCCAAAGGCGGGCATTCAATTTGTGGGAATTCGTCCCAGTCGAACACCGGACGCTCCAGAGGCTCTACGGCATGAAGCATAAGAACACATGGAAGGCGTTGTTCAAGGCCACCGAGGTACCTCCTCTCATAACCGAGGACCGTGGGCTCCACGCCGCACGGCAACCTACCCAGGTGAGTTCCCAGGCCGCCACCGGGTCTGGTTCTTCCCAATGTACTCATGGGGGAATTCCTAAGTGATTGTGCATATTTGTTTTAGGAGTATGTGGAGACAGCGGAGCGGATCGACAGTCCGGCTCCGTTGCCGGAAAGCCCAGCCAATGATCTTCTGACGAAGATGCTGGTCCCGCTGCCCTATAAGGGGCCGGAGAAGAAGGCTGATAAGAAGGCCTCGGGGACCCGAAAGGGTCTCCGAAGTAAAGCTGCGCAAACTTCGTCCGAAGATGACGAGGCGCACTCCTCCCCTAAAGGGGAAGAAGAAGAAGAAGAGGCCGCCCCATCCAGAAAGGATGGGGGGCCTGAGACGGCGAACCAGGGGGCCAGGAGAGGCCTCCGGCGTAAGGCCGTCATACCCTTGTCGTCTGACGACGATGAGGCAGATTCCTCCTGCGGAGGCGGGGAGGAACAAGGAGAAACACCACTTCCCCGTGTCGGGGGAGGGAAGAAGAGGAAGGCCGCCCCGATGGGGGAGACTGGGACGTCCAAGAAGGGAAAGGCATCCCTTCCGGACTACTCCGCCACCGCCGCCGATAGCGAGGAAGGGTGGCTGCCTAGGAAGAAGCCCCTGGTGTGATCGCAAGTATCCGCACTCAATCGTAATTTTTGCTTCATAATTTTGTTCATAATGCCGAACTTGTATGCAGTCCAGCCAGGGCCCATCCGGGAGTGTCGTCTTCGGATGGGTCCTTGAGTGAGTCAGCAATGAGCTCACTCCCGACGGCCACATCTACTCGTCCTACGGATGACACGGAGGTGTTGTCCCGAAGGCTCCCAACGATGGTGGAGGTGGCCCTGGAGGCGCCTCAAGGCGGCGTCCCAGGCGTCGGACTTGTAGGGTTCAAGGTCCCCGCGGATCGTGTCGATGAGAGCTACGGTAAGCCGGGCTCTCAGCCGAACACTATTCCGGAGCCATCAGTGGTTCTGGACTTAGGCGGGCGGCCCCTCGTTATGGAGGGAGGGCCGTCTGTATCAAGGACTTCCGTTGCGCCCCAGGCGCCGGATTGTCTGTTGGAAGCGCTTCGAGGCGCTTCCCTAGATGAAGAGCACCGTACTCTCATGAGTGCGGTGATTCAGAAGGTTTCGTCCGCCAAGAGCGGACTAACCGAAGCCGGCACCAGCCTCCTAACAGGCTTTGAGGTTAGCAGTGAAAATATGTGAAGTTGCCACCCGATAGGTAGTAGCCCTTGATACTTTGTTTGGTGTTCGGAAAGAAAAGCCAAACGGAGGGTCAATTATAATCCGCAGGAGTCTAACAATAAGTGTTGAATGTAAATAAACAGGCTATGCTGCTGGCCGCTGCTGCTCGTACGGCCGAAATCACCGGCCTGACGCATGATTTAGAGCGGGCACAGGGAGAGATCGGCCTCGCGAGGAGACAGCTCGAAGAGAACAAAGGTGAATGATTTCCCTCTCTCAGATAATAAATAGTAAATAAAATTTGATTATGCTAACGATGAGACGTCGTGATGTGGTAACAGAGGCCGCCGCCTAAGTGGCGTCTCTCAAGAAGGCACTGTCCAAGGCCGAACACAAAGCGGCCGTGGACTCAAGGAGCGCAAAAAGCAAGAGGCCCGAGTGGGCGAGGTACAAGAAGAGCTCCAGGAGCTCGGCAAGAAGCTCGAGTCTGCGAAGCGGGAGCTTAAAGCAAAGGAGGCCGAGCTTGCGAAGGCCCTTACAAATACAAAAGACGCCAAGGCCAAAGCCGAGAGGGCTCAGCAAGAGATCCAGGAGGCCAAGAAAATAGCGGCGGGTAATAAATTTTTTATGCAAAGAAAACATGTGAAGGAGGCGTTTCTTTTACTTACTCGAATCCGGAGTTCTCCAGGGGCATTCGCAGACCTGCCACGTAGCATATCAGATGCAGCGGAGTTCTACCGTGCCCAGGAGGGGATCTCGACGGAGAAGTTGTTCTGGTCCCAGTATGCTGGGGCCGAACATGCAACGCCTCTGAGTGACCAACTGAAGCAGTTGGTCGAACTCCACAAGGCGGCCGTAATGGCTATGAAAGATCTCATAGTCCGGATATCCTGGCGAGCTTCTGCCCACCAGCTACTTCGGCCTGATCAAGCGGATGGTGGATTCCTGTCCGCGACTGGAAATCATCAAGCGATCCGTTTGCATTGAGGATGCCCGCCGGGCCCTTGCCCGCACCAAGGTGCATTGGGGCAAACTGGATGCGGAGAAGCTGGTGAAGGACGGGCCGCCGGAGGGCAAGCCGCATCGCGTCCCCGAGAAGTATTATGATGGCATTATGAAGGGTGCTTGCCTCGTGGCCGATGAATGTACCAAAGACATAATTTTTGAATGAATTCACTTCTGTCATGTTTGTAATTTAAAGACAAAGTTACTTGCGCTATTTAGCGCTTTTGTGATTTAAAATATTACCTTCTATGGGGCTGTTTATCAAATTCTGAAAGTAGGCCAGTCGTCGGCTTCCGCCCCGTGTAACTAGTACTGGGGTGTTCGTGGAAGACCCGGACACTCTTTATCCAAATGTTTGGTCCCTTAAGGAGGTGTCTAGCACAGCGAACTAGGCAATCGGACTATACATCTTTATAACCTTCACATAGCCATAGAAGTATATAATTTTAAATTTCGGCGAAGCCCCTAGAATCCGGAAGGCCGAATTGGGGCGCTATACACGCCTATATCGGACAAAGCCGAATTAACGCCTAAAGCAGAAAAAATCTTTAAGGATTTTAAGACCTCTCGAACAGCGACCAGTCTCTCGCCACATCATGTCGGACAGTTTTGTGCTTTCTCTACTGAGGTGCTCATCCGGCAGAACCAGGGCACAATCGCAGTAGTTCTCCCTGCGGTACCTTAGCCGAATTAATGGAACGCAAGGCACCAAAGCAAGGGAGCCGGGCTATCCCAACCATAACCTAGATATGATTCAGAGCTGATGCATATAATGCTATAAGTTCGGGGTGCCGCACTGTTGAAAGTGTTCGGACTTGACTTGCCGTATTATTGGGTACCATAAGGAGCCCCTGGCGAACTACGCGTACCAAAGTGTACGGACGCAAAATTAAATAGACATTTATAAAAAATGCTCAAATAAAAATAAGTAAGCTGACGCTATATGTGGTCTCCCATTGATGAATAATACGTTTAAGCGTATGTTTACAATGTATGCATTAAGCGGAGACAAAATAGGATTATTTGACATATCCTATCCGGGGGGAGGCTACGTACAGATAGATAAAGCAGGAATAATGATCGTAAATAGATTCCACCTGGGTGTTTCCTGCTGTGCCCAAAGCCTGTTACCTCCTGGGTTTCCTCTCCTATGTAAGTCCGACAATCCGGCTATTCTGGAGAAGCTGCACTAAAGCAATGTCCTTAAAGGTGAATGGAAAGGTTATGAAGTGATACCGTACTATTGACGGAGCCCTTGATACGCCTCCGCCTATGCCCATGGTATTTTGAGCGCGTAATTATGTACGCGTGGCACGAATGCTGCTTTGATGGGATTTGAGCGGAGGCCTGTCTGCTAGTCCTGCTCTTGTCGTGCCTACTGATCTTGCTGCGGGGTGTTCCGCCCTCGCTTGACGGAGCTTGAAAATGTCGTCACCGGATTGGTGGTTTGCCGGAGGAGGCCGCATTGTACTTCTGCCGCAAGGGCCGCAGTATGTTCTTCTATACGGAGAGAGCGGTCCATATTCCCATTGACTGTTATGACCCTGCGCGGGCCTGGCATCTTGAGCTTGAGGTATGCATAGTGTGGTACCACATTGAATCTAGCAAATGCGGTTCGTCCGAGCAGGGCATGGTAACCACTGCGGAAAGGGACGATATCGAAGATTAGCTCTTCGCTTTGGAAATTATCCGGAGATCCGAAGACCACTTCCACTTCGGAAATTGTTCGGGGTGCCATGAATTTGGCACGAGTGCTCCAGTATATGGTCCAAACTAGATGGTCCTTGATTGTTGCGCTTGAATGGCTTCTTCCGCTGACCGGATTTCGATCCGCTGAATCCAGCATTGACCGCCGTATCCTCGGTGCTGTCGCGGTTGTTACGTTGCTTGTGTCTGTTGCGCCGTGGCTTGCCATTATTGTCCCGGACATCTGAAGTTCCAGAATGTGGCGTAGTGCTACTGCGAGCCAACCAGCTGTCCTCGCCCGTGCAAAAGCGGGTCATTAGTGTCGTAAGAGCTGCCATGGACTTGGGTTTCTCCTGGCCGAGGTGTCTAGTGAGCCACTCGTCACGGATATTATGCTTGAAAGCCGCCAGGGCTTCGGCGTCCGGACATTCAACTATTTGGTTCTTTTTAGTTAGGAACCGAGTCCAGAATTTCCTGGCTGATTCTCCGGGCTGTTGAGTTTTGTGGCTCAAGTCATCGGCATCCGGAGGTCGCACATATGTGCCCTGGAAGTTTTCAAGGAATGCGTCTTCCAGGTTTTCCCAACTGCCAATGGAATTTGCGGGCAGGCTGTTTAGCCAGTGCCGGGCAGGTCCTTTGAGATTAAGGGGAAGATACTTGATGGCATGTAGATCATCTCCGTGGGCCATGTGAATGTGGAGGAGGAAATGCTTGATCCATACCGTGGGGTCTGTGGTGCCATCGTATGATTCGATGTTTACGGGTTTAAACCCTTGTGGGAATTCATGATCCATCACTTCATCAGTGAAGCATAGGGGGTGTGCGGCGCCTCTATGTCGGGCTATGTCACGGCGCAGTCCGGCTGTGTCTGACTGGTTGTATTCGGCCCGGCCGGATTTGCTGTTAGTGTATCCGGTATGACGGTCATTGTCATGTGCTTCGGCGCGCCCCCGTGATCCGTAGATCAATCTTGGTTGTCGTGCGGTGTTATCCCTTTTATCGCGCAGGTCCTGAGTATTGCCCCGGGCCGTAGTAAACCGGCGTGGGGGTACAGGCTGGTATTTCGGCTGATATGCCATTTTGTCCCGACCTTGAGGCGGTCGGTCAGCCGTGGGGCACTCGAGTCTGTATTCCTCGGCTGCTAGGACTTCTGTCCATCTATCTGTGAACAGATCTTGATCAGCTTGGACCTGCTGCTGCTTCTTCTTCAGGCTTCTCGCAGTGGCAATAAGCCAGCGCTTGAAGCGCTCCTGCTCTGCGGGGTCTTCGGGTACGCCAAACTCGTCATCGCCGAGGCTAATCTTATCTTCGGAGATGGGCATGTAGTTGTCCTCCTCCGGATACCCGTCCGTCGCCTGTTCGTCTGGGCTGTCATGCCCGTCTTCCTGTTCGGCCTGCTCGAAGGCGGGCTGTTTGGGGTTGTATTCATCGTCGGCACCGTCCAGATTATTATCGTCTCCGGCGCTGGTATTGCCTTGGCGGGGCTTGGAGCGGCGCTGGCGACGCCCATGCTTTGCTTTCTTCTTGGAGGGGTTATCCTCCATTGCCTCATCGCCATTTGTTTCTTTCAGAGTGTCCACCATATATATATCATATGAAGAGGTGGCTGTCCACCGCCCTGTGAGCGGTGGCTCCTGTATGCCTCCTGCATCGTCGTCCATACCGTCGATGTCTTCGAAGTCAAAGTCGAGCACGTAGGTTAAATCATCGATCATGGCGACGAAGTGGGTGGTGGGTGGGCAGCGAATTCCTTTGTCGCCTGCTTCCCACTCCAGCCGGACATAGTTCGGACCAGAGTCTCCTGACAAAGAGAGACTTCAATGAGTTCAGCATGTCGTCAAAGGGTGAGTGCTGAAAGATGTCCGCAGCGGTAAACTCCGTTATCGGAGCCCAGCCTGGCTGGCTGGCTCGAGAGTGAGCGGACCAGGACCAACAGCCGGATATGAGTCCGGGGGTCTGGGATTACGGGCCTCCACAGTGGTGGGACCCGTGTTCGGCTCCACCGCCGATAAGTGTGCAGCCTGCGGAGCAAGGTCCATCCCTCCGTCCATAAGCAACGCAACCTGCCCTGGATTTAGATCCAAGGCTGCTCCGGGGATGAAGTCCCGGGCACTGTCTGACAACAGGTCTAGGCCGTGCTCGTCGTGGCTGTCCGGCGCTCCTGGCGCAGGCTCGAATCCATTGAAGATCAAGTCTCCGCGGATGTCCGCCGTGTAGTTCAAGTTTCCGAACCTGATCTGGTGGCCAGGGGTGAAGCTGTCGATCTGCTCCAACCGGCCAAGCGAATTGGCCCGCAGTGCAAAGCCGCCGAACACAAAGATCTGTCCGGGGAGAAAAGTCTCACCCTGGACCGTGCTGTTGACAATTGAATACGCCATCAAGCCTCAAAGTGATGACATAGAGGAACTCTCAATGAAAGCACCAATGTCGGTGTCAAAACCGGCGGATCTCGGGTAGGGGGTCCCGATCTGTGCGTCTTAGGCTGATGGTAACAGGAAGCAAGGGACACAATGTTTACCCAGGTCCGGGCCCTCTCGATGGAGGTAAAACCCTACTTCCTGCTTGATTAATATTGAAGATATGTGGAATACAAGAGTAGATCTACCACGAGATCGTAGAGGCTAAACCCTAAGAGCTAGCCTATGATGGTATGATTGTAATTGTGATCGGCCTTCTAAGGACCATCCTCTCCGGTTTATATAGACACCGGAGAGCTAGGGTTTACATGGAGTCGGTCTACAAGGAAGGAAATATAATATCCGGATCGCCAAGCTTGTCTTTCACGCAAAGGAGAGTCCCATCCGGACACGAGCCGAAGTCTTGAGTCTTGTATCTTGACGCTTCTATAGTCTGGACGATGTATATAGTCCGGCTGTCCGGATACCCCCTTATACAGGACTCCCTCAGTGCCCACATAGGGACCGGCCTTTAGCTGAATCGTAAGTGAACAAAGGTGTTTGTAAGCATACCATGTTCTTTTCCTGGTTGTGAGGGTAATATTTGAAACGCGTGTTTTGCAGTTTGGCCTACAGCCTCCCTCAACAATCTTCATCCTCGGGGGATCTTCTTATGGAGATGATGGAGAGAGAAATGCCTCCTCATAATTCCCTGCCTCATAGGGCAGACAACCGTGAGGTGTCGTCCCGGAGGATCTCTCCCGATCAGCAAAGGAGGACTAGGCTGGAAGGTGATACTTTGGCCACCCAGGGTCCGGGGTGTTTGGCTCCTAAAGAGACCAACAATAAAAAACCCGGACTATCCGATATTCAGCCGAATATGTTGACAAACATTCTGCGGCTAGCGCCTGTCTCAGAGGAACATCGTACCTTGATGGGTACGGTGATGGAGAGAGTTTTATCCGCGAAAAGCGGATTGAATGAAGCTTTTATGAGCCTGCTAAGAGGCTTCGAGGTACGTAATATAACATTTTCAATTGTGTTGTAAACACAAGGCGCGCGTGTGTATAGATAGTAGCCCCTGAGACTCTGGTTGTCGTCCAAACGGAGGCGATCAAAGGATCAAAAAAGATATATCAGCTCAGGAAATAATTTTGCCAATTGACACACAGGCTGCTTCGGCCCTGGCGACTGCCCGGGCTATGGAGGTTGCCAAACTGAAGCGGCAACTTGATGTGGCAGAGGATGACATCACGCTCATGAACAAGCCGCTCGACGAGGCAGAAGGTATGTCTTCCGGGCGGTCAGTAAGTATGAATAGGAGCATGATGCTGAAAATTGTAGTATGCTTAACTTCAGATGGAGCTGCCACCGTGGAGACCATTTGGGCTGAGCTTGCCCGGGCCAAGGAGAAAGCCAGGATGAGTAATGCGGCTTCCGGAAAGGCAGCTGATGAATTAAAAGCCGAACAGGCTGCTCGACGCTAAAGCGAGGAGCAAATATCCAACATGGCGCTTGAGCTAAAGAATGCCACTAGCCGATATGAATTTCTCGAGAAAGAGAGCCAAGCAACAACGGCTGACCTTGAGAAGGCCTTACAAGCGGCAAAAGAGGCCCGGTCCGAGTCTAGAGCGGCTCGGGATCAGATCCGGCAAGCTGGGGAGATCGCGGCTGGGAAGCCCTTCTTGTTGCGAACTAAGTTCGGCGATCTGAATTATTCCCCACTTGATCGAATGTGGAGTTATCGGACACATATTTGGACTTGTCGAAGAGTGCTTCTGATGCAACACAGTTTTTCCAAGCCCAAGAAGGCCATGAAGCGGAAATTTTTTTCTGGTCACAGCTTAGCATGCCAAGGCGTCTGCTGCTGTTAAATGAACAGATGGCCGAATGGGCCGAGCTCCACAGGATATCCGAACTTGCCATTAAGGTTTTCATGGACTGGCTGTGGCCTCGGGAACCAAGTCTGAATAGTTATTTTGGTTTGGTGCAACGACTTGTTCATGCGGTGTCGCATATCGACGCTGTCAAGTGGTCAACATGCATAGAAGGCGCACGGATGGCACTTGCCCGCGTCAAGATGTACTGGGCAAAGATGAAGGCCACCGATGTTGCAACAAGGGGTCCACTCGAGGGCCAGGACACGCCAGAGCATTATTTTGAAGAAGTCTTAGAGGGTGCCCGCTTGATAGAGGGTCAGTGCTCGAAAGATATTATGTTTGAGTAAAATGTATCAAAATTGTAAGAACAATGCTTATGATAAATGAAGGCTTTATTTATACTTTTGCCTAGAAAGTATTTTAGTGCCTCCTGTGCGGCCGTTCTGTATATATATGTAACCTGAAAGTTTACCAGTCGTCGGTTTCAGCCCCCTCGCGTATAACGCGGGGGTGTTCGGAGAATAATTGATCATGCTTAATCCAACCTCTTGGTCCATTTAAGGAGGTGTCAATGCGGCGAACCAGGCAATCGGACTATAAGGCTTTAACACTTTCACTTAGCCATAGGAGTTTGACAGTGGGGCTACGATATAGCCCCTGGTATGTACGCAGTTGTCCGAATACAGTGCGTTGTTCATACATGACCGTAAAATCGGTCCTTCGTTAATGCGGGAGGAATCGCGAGGATTCCAATGAGTCATCGAGTGGTTGACCAGCTGTCGCCGCATCATGACAGTCAGTTTTCGGCTTTCTCTACTGAGGTGCTCATCAGGAAGAACCATGACATAATCGCAGTAGTTCTCCCTTTACTACCCTAGCCGATATAGCGGAACATAGGGTAGCAAGCACAGGAGCCGGGCAACCCAACTATTGACCAAAGACATGATTCGGAGCCGATGCATATAAGGCCAAACTCGCAACGCCGAACACTCCCTAAGGTGTTCGGACTTTTAATCACATACCGGGCTGAATACAACCCCTGGTAATGGACCTTGGATTCAAGGCATATGTGGCAATCTGGTGTGGGGAAAGAGCACCGGTGGTGAGAAAATAAAATTTCACACACATTATGAATCAAGATGCTTCTATAACCTCCATCATTAAGGCGGCAAGCCGTATTCTTACAGATAGTGACAATAACCTTCTTGGACATTTTATATACCAGGAAAGTATGAAACAAAAAGAGATAAAAAAAGGTTTACACAGGGTCTTAATCTAAAAAAAGAAACCTTAATGCGGGGCCCTGCTGCACGTCTACGCCTTTTTCTCCGTTGTGAAGTGTCCTTGAAGAGTATAGTGTGGTGGCCATCTATAAAAAAGGAAAAAAAGCCAGGTGAAAGAAGCTGGTGTGGCCGTAAATAAAGCTAGTTCATTTTAATGAACAATGAGATATAACTTCTGGAGTCCGAATAGGGTCTAGCCGAACTATGGACTTTTTGTGCGCAGTGTGCCTCCGGCGCCACCCAATGAATTTTGAGTGTACATTTATGCATACGTGGTGCATGCGGTATCTCCTTATGGGGCGGTCGGTGGAGGCGTGTCTGCTAATCGAGCTCAGGTTTATCTGAGCTGCCGCACTTCTGTGCGTGCTGGACCCGTTTGGTTGTCTCTATGGTCTTAATGACTGATAAGCTGTTGGGTTTGAAGAGGTCATTTTGTGCTTAAACTGCCAGAGCCGCCGTATATTCTTCTGTACGAAGGGAGCGCTCTGTGTTTCCACTGACCATAGTGACGCCACGAGGTCCAGGCATTTTGAGTTTTAGATAAGCATAATGCCAGACTGCATTAAAGCGGGCGAAGGCCGTTCTTCCGAGTAGTGCATGATAGTCACTTCGGAACGGAGCTATGTCGAAGATTAACTCTTCGCTTCGAAAGTTGTCAGGAGAGCCAAATATGACTTCCAATGTTAGAGAGCCTGTGCAGCGGGCTTCTATGCCTGGTATAACTCCTTTAGTGCTGCTTGGCTTGATTCTTGGCGGGTCTATTCCCATCTCGCGGACAGTGTCCTGATATATCAGATTGAGACTACTGCCGCCGTCCATGAGGACTCTGGTGAGGTGTTATCCGTTGATTATTGGGTTGAGCACTAAGGGAGCCGAACCCCCGTGACAGATACTAGTCGAATGATCCCTGCGTTCAAAGATGATCGGATAGGCCGACCATGGGTTGAATTTTGGGGCGACAGGCTCGACAACATAGATTTATCGGAGTGCGTGTTTGCGCTCCCTTTTTGGGATATGAGTGACGTAGATCATGTTCACTGTTTTGATCTCCGGCGGAATTTTCTTCTGTCCCCCCGTGTTTGGCTGGCGAGATTCATCCTCGTCTCCTCTTTGAGGTCGCTTCCCTTTGTGTTCGGTGTTGAGCTTGCCGTCCTGCTTGAAGACCCAACATTCTCTGTTGGTATGATTAGCTAGTTTATAGGGAGTTCCGTGAATCTGGCAGGGCCTGTCTAGAATTTTATCCAGGCTGGATGGACCATCACTGTTGCCTTTAAATGTCTTCTTCCGTTGACCGGGTCTGGAGCCCCTGAATCCGGCGTTTACCACTGTGTTGTCTGGGATTTCTTCATTATTTTGACGTTTGTTTTTATTGCATCATGGCTTTCCATTGCCGTCCCTGGCTTCAGATGTGCCTGGATCGCTGGTGCTACTATGAGCCAGCCAGCTGTCCTCACCCGCGCAAAAGTGGGTCATGAGTGTAGTTAGGGCTGTCATTGTCCTTGGCTTTTCCTAGCCGAGGTGTCTGGCTAGCCATTCATCCCGGACACTATGTTTGAAGGCCGCTAAGGCTTTGGCGTCTAGACAATCGACGATTTGGTTCTTCTTAGTGAGAAACCGGTTCCAAAGCTTACATGCTGATTCTACGGGTTGTTGGATTATGTGACTTAGATCGTCTACATCCGGAGGTCGGACATAGGTCCCTTGAAATAGGCCCTAAAAGCTTCCTCAAGTTCTTCCAAGCTTCCAATGGAATTTTCGGGGAGGCTTTTCAGCCAGTGCCGAGTTGGTCCTTTTAGCTTGAGGGGTAAGTATTTGATGGCGTGGAGATCATCTCCGCGAGCCATGTGGATGTGAAGAATGAAGTCTTCTATCCAGACCGTAGGGTCTGTCGTCCCGTCGTATGCCTCGATATTTATGGGTTTAAACCCTTCTAGAAATTCGTGATCCACCACCTCATCGGTGAAGCACAGGGGGTGCGCGGCACCCCTGTATTTGGCTGTGTCGTGGCGTGGGTCCGACGGTTGTAATGTTCGGTTTTGGCTCCGAACTAGTAAATGACCAGCATATTTGGTTTGATAATCATGGTCCTTTGTAGGAGCACGTTCCCTGGATCCATAGATGGACCTGGTCCTGCCAGCCTTTCTGTCCATGTTCTCACGTAGATTGTGTTCATGGTCCTGCGTCACAACCTCCCTTCCTTTGCAGGGAGGGGGTGTGGGTTTGTGTGCGGCGTTGCTAGCCGCTCTGTCTCGACCACGAGGTGGTCGGTCCGGCCTGTCGGCCGTATTGTTTTTTGGCGGTATGGGCGCAATAGCCTCATCGTTGAAATCGGGCAGCAGTTTTCGCTTAGGATAGCTCTTTGTTTGGTGATTACCGCCGTATTGTTCCTCAGTGTCGAGCACTTCATTCCATCTATCATTGAGTGTATCCTGTGCGGCTTTAAGCCGCTGCTTCTGCTTCTTCAAGCTCCTCGCGGTGGCGATAAGTCTCTGATGGAGGCGCTTTTGTTCCAAAGGTTTTTCCGGGACAATAAATGCATCGTCGCCCTGACTAATCTCCTCTTCGAAGGCGGGTTGATAATTGGTATCTTCGACGTCGCTGTGGTCGGACAGCGGCCCCGGACTGTGTTCGCCGTCATCTCACTCGTCCTGCTCCATTGCTGGGTCTGCGGGGTCTTCATTGTCTTCGGCGTTGTCCGGGGTATTGTTTTCTCTTGTGCCGGTATTGACGTTTTTACTAGGGCGTGGTTTGGAGCGGTGCCGCTGAAGTCGGCACTTCGGCTGCTTCTCAGGAGGCTTATACTCAACTGGATCCTTTTTGTCACCGTCATTGTTTTCTTTGGGTGTATCCACCATGTATATGTCGTATGAGGTGGTGGCTATCCAGCGCCCTGTGGGCGGTGGTTCCTGTTCCTCTCCGGCATCGTCATCCATATCGTCAATGTCTTCGGAGTCGAAATCAAGCGTGTTGGTTAAGTCGTCGACAGTGGCTATCAAGTGGGTGGTGGGTGGGAAACGAAGTTCTTCATCGTTCGCTTCCCACTCGAGCCGGACATAGTTCGGCCGAGAGTCTCCTAACAAGGAGAGGGATTTTAATGAGTTTAACACATCAGCTAGAGGTGAGTGTTGGTAGATGTCCATGGAGCTGAACTCCAAGATCGGCGCCCAGTAAGGTTTGATGGACGTGGATGTACGCGGTCCGGAACCTATAGCCGGAATAAGTCTGAGGTTCCGGTGACACCGACCCAGCTTGATGTTGGGTTTGTGTGCGGATCGATGCCGCTGAGTCCACGACCTCCAAGATGGGGTTAGGTTTCCCGCCTTCGGACTACGCGATTTGTTCCGGATCTAGGGTCGGAGCGGTTACATGCGCTATCTCCTAGGTGTTGCCAGATGACAGATTTAAGTCATGTTCATCGTGGTGGCAGGGGGCAGCCGTGAGGGGCTCGAATCCGTCGAAGATCAAGTTTCCGCGGATATCGGCCACACAGTTCAGGCTTCCGAATCTGACCTGATGGCTAGGGGCATGGCTATCGATCTGCTCTAGATGGCCAAGCGAGTTCGCCCGTAGTGTGAAACCGATGAATACGAAGATCCGTTCGGGGAGGAAGATCTCCCCCTGGACTGATTTGTTGTATATGATTGATGGAGCCATCAAGCCTTCTGTGCACGACACAGTGGAACTCTCAATGAAAGCACCAATGTTGGCATCAAAACCGGTGGATCTCGGGTAGGGGGTCCCGAACTGTACGACTAAGGCTGATGGTAACAGGAGGCGAGGGACACGATGTTTACCCAGGTTCGGGCCCTCTCTATGGAGGTAATACCCTACTTCCTGCTTGATTGATCTTGATGATATGAGTACTACAAGAGTTGATCTACCACGAGATCGTAATGGCTAAACCCTAGAAGGTAGCCTATGATTATGATTGTTCTTGTCCTACAGACTAAGCCCTCCGATTTATATAGACACCGGAGGGGGCTAGGGTTACACAAGGTCAGTTTACAAATAAAGTAATCTACATATCCAAATCACCAAGCTTGCCTTCCACGCAAAGGAGAGTCCCACCCGGACACGGGACGAAGTCTTCTATCTTGTATCTTCATAGCCCAACAGTCCGACCCACGTATAGTCTGACTGTCCGAGGACCCCTTAATCCAGGACTCCCTCACCCATCATAGTAGGACTAATTCTATAACCAAAGCAAATTACCATGCTGTTCTAAAAGACTCTCAAAATAATATAAGTGAAGCATGAGAGATCAACAATTTCTATAAAATAAAACCACTGCCGTGCTCTAAAAAGATATAAGTGAAGCACTAGAGCAATATCGTCTAGCTCAAAAGATATAAGTGAAGCACATAGAGTATTCTAATAAATTCCGATTCATGCGTGTCTCTCCCAAAAGGTGTGTACTGCAAGGATTATTGCGGTAAACTAAAAAGCAAAGACTCAAATAATACAAGACGCTCCAAGCAAAACACATATCATATGGTGAATAAAAATATAGCCTCAAGTAAAGTTGTCGATAGATGAAGATGAAAGATGAGATGCCTTCCGGGGCATCCCAAAGCTTAGGCTTTTAGATGTACTTGGAGTTTACCTTGGGGTGCCTTGGTGTAGGATCTCAAAGAAGTAAGTGTAGAGGGGGGGGGATTAGACTACTTGACCAATTAAAAATTATGCCTTTTCCCAATTTTAGTCTTTGGCAGATTTTAGCAAACTTAGCACAAGTCAAGCAATCTTCACACAATTCAAGCAAGCATGCAAAGAGTATATGAGCAGCGGAAAAGTAAAGCATGCAACTTGCAAGAATGTAAAGGGAAGGGTTTGGAGATTTCAAACGCAATTTGGAGACACGGTGATTTTTGAGCCGTGGTTCTGATAGGTGGTGCTATCGTACATCCACGTTGATGGAGACTTCAACCCACGAAGGGTAACGGTTGGAGGGCTCCACCCAAGAAGGGTCCACGATGAAGCAACCTTGTCTATCCCACCATGGCCGTCGCCCACGAAGGACTTGCCTCACTAGCGGTAGATCTTCACGAAGTAGGCGATCTCCTTGCCCTTACAAACTCCTTGGTTCAACTCCACAATCTTGTCGGAGGCTCCCAAGTGACACCTAGCCAATCTAGGAGACACCACTCTCCAAGAAGTAACAAATGGTGTGTTGATGATGAACTCCTTGACTTCAAATGATAGTCTCCCCAACACTCAACTCTCTCTCACAGGATTTGGATTTGGTGGAAAGAAGATTTGAGTGGAAAGCAACTTGGGGAAGGCTAGAGATCAAGATTCATATGGTAGGAATGGAATATCTTGGCCTCAACACATGAGTAGGTAGTTCTCTCTCAGAGATGGTAAGTTGGAAGTGTAGGTTCATTCTGATGGCTCTCTCCACGAATGAAGAGGAGGTGGAGGGGTATATATAGCCTCCACACAAAATCTAACCGTTACACACAATTTACCAATCTCGGTGGGACTGAATCAACAAACCCGGTCAGACCGATTTAGTAAACCTAGTGACCGTTAGGATTTTCGGTGGGACCGACATGCAACTCGGTAGGACCGATATGGTTAGGGTTAGGGCATAACATAATCTCGGTGAGACCGATTACTCAAACTCGGTGAGACCGATTTTGGTAATAAGCTAACCAGAGAGTTGGTGAGGCAAACTCGGTGGGACCGATTACACAAACTCGGTGAGACCAATTTTGGTAATAAGTTAACCAGAGAGTTTGCATTGTATTCTCGGTAGTACCGATTACTCAATCTCGGTAAGACTGATTTTGATAATGGACATACACAGAGAGATTACAATCCCATCTCGGTGAGACCGAGATCCCTATCGGTAAGACCGATTTACCTAGGGTTTGTGGCAGTGGATATGACATCTGAACTCGGTGGTGCCGGATAGAAAGAATCGGTGGGGCCGAGTTTGACTTTAGTTTTAGGTCATATGTGTGGATGTGGGAAAGTAGTTGAGGGCTTTGGAGCATATCACTAAGCAGTGTGGAGCAAGAAACTCATTAAGCAACACCTCATCCCCTCTTGATAGTATTGGATTTTCCTATAGACTCAATTTGATCTTGGATCACTAAAATATAAAATGTAGAGTCTTTAGCTTGAAGCTTGAGCCAATCCTTTGTCCTTAGCATCTTGAAGGGGTTCCACATCCTTTAGTCCATGCCACTCCATTGTTGAACTTGTCTGGAACATACTAGGTAAAAGTGTTAGTCCAACAAGAGATATGTTGACATTAATTACCAAAACCACCTAGGGAGCACTTGTGCTTTCAATCTCCCCCTTTTTGGTAATTGATGACAACATACATCAAAGCTTTAGATAAAGATATAGAGAATAGCGAGTAAAGCTTTGGAAAGACATGTAACAAGCATAGGCTCCCCCTACATGTATGCAATCATGTGAATATGGAATATAGAAGCATGTGAATGCATGAACATGACAGAGTAAGCAATGTGTTACATGTATCTTGGCCATATGCATCAGAACAAAAGATAGCAACATATGTGTATGTGGGAAATGTACCTTCATGCTCATAAGTCCTTCTTGCAAACAATATGTACAATAGCAAGAATTCCTCATACACATGACTGTGATGCATATACTTACCTTGTGGTCTTGAGTTGACTTAGGATGGAATGAATCTGCGTAAACAAGGTTAGACACAGATACACCTACTAGCCAGAGCAAACAGAAGAAACCACAAGAATACCAAGACTGGGATGACATGTAGAAAGTGAGTACTAAGTACCACATTGGATTAGACATGTCCCCAAAGGTAAAGGTATGCAATGAATTTAAATGATTTATTTCCCTTAGATGTCTTGCTCCGCCTGAATCTAGCATGGGATACTGGGAGAAGATAGGGAACATAAAATCAGAGCTAAAAGAAACAAATGAATAGAGCTAATGCAAATAAGCACATATGAACATGTCTTTCCCCTCAAGAAGACATGTGGCATCTCTCCTCTTGAACACCAAGCATCTGGGATCCTTGAGAATTACTCTCTTCTTGAGTATTCTCTCCCCCTAGAGATCTTTCTCTCCCCCTGTGGCCCTGTGGAAGTGATACTCTATCTCCCTTTGAAAGTGATAAGCTTTGATGTGATCTCTCTCTCCCCCTTTGACATCAATTTCCAAGAAGGGCCTTCTGGAATTTGTCGTGAATGGGTTAGGTCCTTTAGTCACAGTACAAAGCACTGATAAAAATGTGATGCTTGTAGAGGACAAGATTCATTGAGTGGAGCCGGATCAAAAGTAAAGAGGAATAAGTGGCAAGATGTTTTTCCTGTTGTGAAGTCGGTGGCACCGAGTGGTATGCTTCGGTTGCACCGAAAGGATTCGGTTGGACCGAAAACAACAAACCGGTGAGACCGAGTTCATCGCAGAGAGAACACTTGTCACCTCACCTCACTAGACTAGTAAGATCTCACAAAGATTTGCAAGGAATTAACTAAATGATATGCAATGAATTGGATGCAGGAAATGCAGAACAAACAGAAAAGAAAGAAATCTAGATGAAGTTTTTTTTATAAAAAGGGGAAACGAACATGCACGAGACAAATGCAAGAGCACAAAAAAGAACACAAGAGAACTTCATCTAGAATTGGTCGGCGACAAAGTCACCTATGTTAGAGTATATTGACTTAGGAGTCAAGTGAGATCACTTGATCATAGGTCATACTCATTGTTTAAGCTCAAAATGGGGTTACCATTTTTCGTTTAAGCATCTTGATGTATTCACATCTTGTCGAGTTGCTTTAACTCATGTCTTGGAGTAAAGCTTCTCTAAGATGGAATGACATACCTTGGGTGGTGGTGTTGATCATGTAGTTGAACTTGTGTGGGTTGCTCAAGGTTGATGTAGCTCATCAAGAGTTGGGAGCACCACTTGGAATTTGAGTTCACCTACCTACATGGGTTAGTTCTTGCAAGGAAGAGCACTTGTGTGTCCAAAATGACAATCATGAAACTCAACGTATAATTTGTCAAAGGATATGTTCGAATGATTCCGTGCTTCCTTGTCTTCAACCACCATAGTGTAGAGACTTGGTGATGTAGAGATTGCTCAAGATATGAGTATGTTACAATCTCATGGAATTTGATTCAACCAAGTACCTACATGGGTTAGATAACATGCAAGGTGCAAATATATCCAAGACATAGGATTTTCATCATAAGAGAAATATCAAGGATTAGTCTAAAGCTCATGTCTTGCATTTATCCAATGGAGTTTCTACTCCAAGTTTGAAGCATCAATGATGTTCAGTTCTCCTCTCAACCTGCAAAACACTTTCCCATCAAGTGGTTTAGTGAAAATATCCGCTAATTGCTTTTCGGTGCGAACATGCTTAGATTAATGTCACCCTTAGCAACATGATCTCGAATGAAATGATGACGAATTTCAATATGCTTCGTTTGAGAGTGTTGCACGGGATTGTGAGCAATCTTGATAGCACTTTCATTGTCACAAAGTAATGGAACATGTTTCACATATATCCCATAATCTTTAAGAGTTTGGGTCATCCAAAGTAATTGAGCACAACATGAACCAGCGGCAATGTATTCTGCTTCGGCGGTGTATAAGGATACCGAGTTTTGTTTCTTGGAAGACCAAGACACAAGAGATCTACCTAGGAATTGACAAGTACCCGAAGTGGACTTTCTATCAACCTTGTCTCCGGCATAGTCCGAGCCGGAGTAGCCAACAAGATCGAAAGAGGCCCTCTTAGGATACCAAATGCCAAAATTTGGTGTGCGAATTAAGTATCTCACTACCGTTTTCACAGCCTTAAGATGACATTCTTTAGGAGAAGCTTGATATCTTGCACACATGCACACACTTAGTATAATATCGGGACGTGAAGCACATAGGTATAACAATGAACCAATCATAGAGCGATAAACCTTTTGATCAACCGGTTCACCATCTTTGGTCAAATCAAGATGTCCACTAGTAGGCATGGGTGTAGACATACCTTTGCATTCTTTCATATTGAACTTCTTGAATAAGTCCTTAGTGTACTTCGTTTGAGAGACAAAAGTACCTTCCTTAGTTTGCTTGATTTGCAGCCCAAGAAAGAATTTGAGTTCACTCATCATTGACATCTCAAACTTCTCTGACATTAGCTTTCCAAACTTCTCACTAAAATGAGGGTTAGTTGATCCAAATATAATATGATCAACATAAATTTGGCATAAAAACAATTCTCCATTAACCCTTTTAGTAAAAAGTGTAGAATAAATTTTTCCAATTTCAAATCCTTTTTCAATAAGGAACTTAGTTAAGCATTTATACCAAGCTCTAGGAGCTTGTTTAAGACCATAAAGAGCTTTATGAAGTTTGTAGACATGATTGGGTTTCTTAGGATTGATAAAGCCAGGAGGTTGTTTAACATAAACTTCCTCCTCTATTTCACCATTTAGAAAAGCACTTTTAATGTCCATTTGGTACAAGGTGATATCATGGTGATTAGCATAGGCAAGTAAGATGTGAATGGACTCAAGTCTAGCAACGGGAGCATAAGTCTCACCATAGTCCATACCTTTGACTTGTGTGTAGCCTTGGGCAATGAGACGTGCTTTGTTGCGAACTACTTGTCCATCTTCATCTTGCTTGTTGCGAAACACCCATTTGGTACCGATGATGTTGTGGTTGTTGTCGGGCTTCTCAACCAATGTCCAAACTTGATTTCTCTCAAATTTCTGTAGCTCTTCATGCATAGCATTTATCCAATCAGGATCTCCCAATGCTTCTTCGACCTTCATAGGTTCAATTCTAGAAATGAATGAATAGTGTTCACAAAAGTTTTAGAGTGAGTGATTCTCCCGGTTTGGATATCATTGTAGATTTGCTCGACGGGATGGTCTTTAGCAATTCTTGCTCGAACTCGTGAAAGCTTTTTCTTGGGTCTTGGTTGAACATCCTCTTCATCTTGTTCTTCTTCTTCGCCTTCTTCATTATTGGCGTTGTCGTTCTCTTGTCGTGGTGGAGGAGGTTGTTGACGTTCTTGATGTACTTCCTTGTTTTCTTCATCTTGGTGTGTCCCACTCGTGGATGCTTCCGTATCAACTCTTGGTTCACCTTGTCGTGAAGTAGAAGCTTCCACTTGGACAGACGAGGTACTCTCCTTCACTTCCGTTGGACGAATCTTGCCAATAGACAAGTCTTGGATTGCTTCCGAGGGGTCTTTGTCTCCTACATCAATTGGCAATTGCTCTACTTGCAAGCCGTTAGACTCATCAAACTTCACATCTACCGTCTCTTTAACCTTTCGGGTGAAATTTTTGTAGACACAGTATGTGTGAGAGTTTGAGCCATAACCAAGTATGAAACCTTCATGAGACTTAGGAGCAAATTTAGAACGACGATGCTTATCAAGAATGTAGCACTTTGAGCCGAATACTCGAAAGTATCCAACTTGGGGTTTGTTACCGGTGAGGAGCTCATATGCTGTCTTGCCGAGTAGCTTGTGAAGATACAAGTGATTTGTTGCATGACAAGCTGTCTCAACCTCTTCTGCCCAAAAGTGCTTTGGCGTCTTTGTGACACTCCAATTTTTTTTGTGATTTTGTTTTCAGAAAGAGCCTTGCTTGGTTTGAAAGAAGGTCATTTAAACCCTTCCTAAAAACCATCTTCTAAGTTTGCCCTCTCAAAAATCTTTTTCTTGGATTTAGTTTCTTTTAAAAAGAAAACCTTTTAGTTTTTGGGCTTTTATTTGGTTTTGATCCCTTCTAAATTTTACCATGGCTCCTATGGTGAAATTTTCCCAAAACCCCTCCTCCCACTTTGGTACAACCCAAACATTCTGTCCAAGCTAATAAAATCCATTTTTGGATTTTATTCCAACTATTTCTCCTCCCAAAATAATTCTGTCTTTTCTTTTGAGCCTAGGTGAATTCCAAAGCAAGTACCCTAATGCTTTTGATTTTTGACCTCAACTCAACACCCCTGGATAGTCCTTTGTACCCACAACCCAGAACCATCTTGATCCACTCTTCTCCTTTTCAAATATTTCAAATTTCACTCACTGCAAGTTTGGACCAGATTTGCCAAATTTGGTGAAATTCATATCTACACCTCTCCAAAAATTCTACAAATATTCAGGCAGCCTCTAGATGCAATGAGAGGCCCCTCCACCAAAAACTAGCTCAAGGAAAAATCCCTACATGCCTAGATCATTCTTTCGAACACCTTGCATGCACTGTTTCTGTTCATCTTCAGTTAAGTTCAGAGTTTCAGTGTCGATCTTCGTCAGAAATTCAGTCACATGCTCACAGTGCACTTGGCACGTTGCTCACGGCCTAGCTTGCTTGTCCGGGGTCTCACACGCGCGCTTGGCGCCTTCCTGGCGTCGGTGGCGCCCTGGCCCGCCTGCGCCGGCGTGTCTTGCGGTGGCTGAATCACCGTAATGGCCGACAGGGAGCAAAACGGCGGCTCAACGCCGTTCGGCGCCGCCCAAACCCCCTGGTGGCTCCACGTGGCCATTTCCTCGCCAGCGCACGCATGCAGCACCGTCGCTGTGGCGCGGCACGCACAGAGCACGCTCCCTGCCGCCGACAGGCCCGCCCCGGCCCGTTCCATCGAGCTCCCCCTAAGCAACCAAGTCCCGACGCGGTTAGCACCTAAACGGAACCAGGGAACACCCACGATGACGCTCAACCTCTGAACCCTCCCGTGCAACCACAACGCCGCCGTAATCACCTCGCCGGAGAACCCCGTTCTCAGCAACCGCCTCGGGGCGGCTATATATAGCACCCCGAGCTTGCTCTCGCCCCCGCACGACTCCACCACCTCACCAGACCCCGCCCAGCCACTGAACGAGCCTCGAGGGGCCTTTCCTCCTCGACTCCGGCCACCTCCGTCCGGCTCGGGCTCCGGCATCGTTCTCTCCGGTGAGAACTCCTACGCCACCCTACTTTCGCTCGTAGCCTCGTACCACCTCTAGTAGGATAACCCCCACCTCAATTTTGACCCCGCAGCTCTCTCCGGTGAGGTCCACGACCACCCGAACCGCCGTCCACCGGAGCAAGCGTCGCCACCGACGTGGTACTCGCTGGCGACCACCACCACCTCCCACAGACGCGGAATGGCGCCCTGAACACGGAGGTACTCACCGATCTCCGTGCCTCGCCGTGGATCGCCGCCGGCGACCACCGCGGCTCTCGGGCGCCGACGAGCCCTGACTCCCTCTTTCGAAATTTCAAACCTGACGGGTGGGACCCGCCCGTCAGCCTCTCCTTTGTTTTTTTTGAATCGTTTACTGAAAGCGTACTCTGGCGAATACGCTTCCACTCTGAACCGTTTTTCTGGATTTTTTTCTGCAAAACCCCCTGGAAGTTTTCTGTTTCATTACAGATGGGTCCTTGGACCAAAACTCTTATAACTTTTAATCAGTATAGTATTTTTGATTAATTCTTTTTCTGTTCTCTTTAGATTTTTGTCTAGTTTTTTATCATATTTATTTGAAAAATATTTGGGACACTTTTCTGTACACTCATGGTATTTACGTTGCATACGTATTTTTTTCTTATACCGTAGATACCGGAGGAGGTGACGGAGCTGCAAACTTCGCACAGTTAGACTCCGACTACTCCGAACCAGGCAAGCATGTTTGAACTCTTGATATGATGAGTGTTGTTGCATGTTTGCATTTTAGTATGGTCATGGCATGTTTATGAACATCACTTTGAATGCTATATTTCATGCACATAATCGGAAAGTAAGTTTCGGAAAGCATTATGTTGTTGGATACATATTTTCATAGCCATGTGTTGGCATGAGGATGGGTAAGATGGCAGTGTTGTGACATGCCAGTCTTATGCCAGATTATTTGACTTCCGTGTCATCATGACACAAATCACATTTCCATTCATTCCTTCCTATACTGTCACATGTTTTCCGAAAGGAATATGGCATAGTAAGTTGCAAATCGTTTTCCTAGTACACACCAAATAGAGAGGCCGAGGTGAGGGTTCCATGGCCCTGGATTAAAGCCCGTCATCCGGTCAGGGGGCATGGGTGTTTCCAGTTGGGACCGAGAGGGGGGCACCCCTTAGAGCGCGCGTATAGAAATTTGATTCCATGCTATTCGAGGTTGTGGCCTCCCCGTCTCAAAGTTTTTCTTGGACGTTGTCCAGGGTGATTCCTGGAATCGTGAGGTGAAATGGGTGTGTACTAGTTAAATGTGTTTCTACTAAAATACCGTAAATGGAACTAGTCCTTCATGACTACAGAAATCCGTTGGCTGTGGTCAGTTCATCCAAACTCTGCAGAGTCTCAAGTCTTTCAATTATCTTGTACTTTGTTCAAGTACTATATTCATCTTATCTTGTCAGGTATCAGCCTCAGTGACAAAACTCCGGTGGGATTTATGTGTGATAAATCCGGTTAAAAGATTATTCTTGTGGATGGACTAATCTTGTTATTGACATTTATTACAAGCCCTGTCTGCGATGTCGCTCAGACGTTCGACGGTGGCAGACCTGTTATTTACTTTTGTTATAGACCCTGTCTGTGATGTCGCTCAGACGTCCGACTGTGGTATTTCTTTTAAAGCCCTTTATGTGATGTCGCCCATACGTCCGACTGTGGCATTTCTTTTAAAACCCTTTATGTGATGTCGCCCAGACGTCCGACTGTGGTATTTCTTTTAAAGCCCTTTATGTGATGTCGCCCAGACGATCGACTGTGGCATTTCTTTTAAAGCCCTTTATGTGATGTCGCTCAGACGTCCGACTGTGGCATTTCTTTTAAGCCCTTTATGTGGTGTCGCTAAGACGCCCGACTGCGGCATTTCTTTTAAGCCCTTTATGTGGTGTCGCTTAGACGCCCGACTGCGGCATGCATTTTATTTATTTACCTTTCGAGGCGTCGCTCCAGACACCCGATCGGTTTTCAGTTATTTATTTTATTTATCAAGTCCTGCAATATTACCGTTGTTATATGAGCATCATCCTTTGTTCATGACGCATTCATGCATTCATTGATTATATCTTTTGTCCGAACTGTCTTGCTTGTTGATTTGGCCAGATGTTGATGAAGGCGATCTCATGGATGAAGAGTTTGATAGCGAGTCCGACGCCTAGAGGAGTCCCAGTCAGTCCTGTGCAATCCTGTCTTGGTCATTGTATTATCCGCTTCCGCAACCCCGAATAAATTCATCGAGCCTTACCTCGACGCTCGATGTACTGCCAGTAGAAGTCAAGTTATCCACCACCACTTTTCCTCGAGCTAGTAGCATGCCACCACATCCCTGTGTCATAACCGCCCATATGTAAGATATTGGCGAGTTTGTAATAAATTGTTGAGCAGCCTCAGCTCAACCCTGTAATATATTTGATGCTACTGGTTCTATGTTTATCAAGCTTTTGTCTACCAGAAAGGATGACTTTTCCTATACTAGGTTTAAAAGATCGGTTTTATCAATAAACATTTTATTGAAAAGCCGGTCGTGATAGACTTGGTATCAGAGCCAGGCTGACTTTAGGAAGCCACTAGGTGCGATCGCTAATTGGTTATTAGCATGATAGAGTTATTCATGTTTTTACAAATGTAGTCATTTTTCTGACAGTCAGCATAAAATTTATGATCTGATCACTCAGAATTTTTACCTACTTTTGTAGATGGCCGGCAACGACTACGAGTCTCAAATGTTCGCCAACGTGCCTGAGGGGTTCATCAAACTCCTCTCCTTCATTGTTTAGGTCGCAATGGGGCCATCCGTGCGCCCAGTCTTCACGCTTTATCCACACAAGATCAACGACAGTCTGACTATGCACCAGGCCGCGGTGCAATTCAGGGGAGGCCATGCTGAAATACGCCGCCTCCGATTCATGGGGAGAGCCATGCCTACAGAAAGGCATGCTATGCAGATGGTTGCCCGCGAGATGATAGCCCGTCTTCGGGATGTTCTTCCTGCAATGAAGACCCGTCGCTACCGCTACCTTCCATGCCATGTGCCTTATACCTGTCATTACTCCTTCTCTTGCCCGATAGGAGAGCGAGAGGAAGCCTTTGAGATGCTTGTCGAGTACCTCCGAGCCCTGGAGGCAGCATTCGACTGCATGGTGGATGACCTCGTAGCTGCACGCATGGACTCAGTTCATGGCTATGCTGCTAACAGGAGGGAACTCCTGCACACCGCTCCACCACTGACTTTTGTGTCATCCGCAGCCTCTCACTCACCTACCATACTCGCCACTGCTCGTCGTCTGCCTACCACAGAGGAATTTAACCAGGCTATTGCACCCACTCCCGTCCGCTCTGCACCACTTGTTGCACCCACTCCCGTTCGCTCTGCACCACTAGTTGCACCCACTCCCATACATGCTACCCCACCTATTCCACCCACTCGTATTCGTGTTATTCCGCCTACGGCACCTGATCCATTAGCTCAGCACAACGTTTCTTGTCTGGAACCTATTAGCGAGGAGGAGGTTGATTCCCCAGCGTCTCTGCGTCTCACCCTCGGCAGGCCAAGGGAGATCCTCACCATCTCCGATTAAGTATGCATAGACGCCATGCGATGTATCGACTTGTATAATATGTTTATATGTACATAGGTTGTGAGAAGTAGCCTGTTTGCGCATCATGTAGGATCTGGAGGAGTGCACTAGTTTAAATAAAATGTCAGGATTATGTACGCATATCCTGAGTGATGTAATGTATAATTATGCCCGCGTGTAAGATATGCAATAGTCCTTCTCCGCGCGCAACCGTGTGTTTCCAAAAATATCCTGGAGTTTAAAAATGTTCTTTGGGTGTGATTTTATTGACTTTTACGACTCTCTTTCTTATCCTACGAGTTCACAAAATATATCCCCAGAGTGAAAGATGTCTCGTCCTTGGACGCGCTCCATGCCAACTCAGCCAGAAGAAAATTATGGCACACCGCAGAACCACAATTTCACTCAGGGTCAGACAAGTCAACAGGACAGTGAAACAGCTTTTACACAAGTTTGTCGTTTGTATGAACAGAGTCAGTAGCAACACCAGGAAATGATGAACCAATTCATCAATATGGGAAGTAACCGTGGTCAGTATCAACCGCAATCCAAATTATCTGAGTTACAAAAGACGTGTCCTCCAACATTTTCTCATACTGACAAGCCTCTTGAGGCCGATGACTGGCTTCGAGACATGGAGAGAAAATTAATTATCGCACAGTGTTCAGACCGTGAAAAAGTACTGTATGCACCATATTATCTCACAGGAGCAGCTGCATCATGGTGGGAAAACTTCCTGCACATGCACCCCAACGAAAATGAAATCACCTGGGAAAATTTCAAAGAAGGTTTTCGTGGGGCACATATTCCTAAGAGCGTCATGAAAATCAAGAAGAAGGAATTTGATGAACTCAAGCAAAGGGCCATGATAGTGTCAGAATACAATAGCCAATTCACTCTGCTGTCTCGCTACGCCAATGAAGAACTCATGACCGAGAGCAAGAAGATGGAAATTTTTTTGGAAGGCTTGGCACCCGCCCTTAAGTGCCAGCTAGTTGTGCATACCTTTCCAGATTTTAAAACACTGGTGGATAAGGCCATTACCCTGGAAAATGAGCGACATAGCCTGGAAGATTTCCGCAAACGAAAAAGGGACCAGACTACTTTTACTCGCAATCACAGAAGCAAGAAGGAATTTTAGAAGGGGGATTCATACAAAACCCCGACGAATAATTCACGTCCAATCAAGAATTTCCATGCAAGAGACAAAGAGTTCACCTATCGCCCAGGCGTTACCTGTTATGCTTGTGGAGAAGAATGGCACTATGCCAAGCAGTGCCCCAAGCCAAGGAGCTCAACTCCGAAGCTCAATAATGGTGGCAATAATTCAGCACCAAAGCAAAGCAATTTCAACCCCAACAACAACCACCAGAAAGGTCACCTGAACCACGTGACCCGAGAGGAAGCACAGAACGCCCCAGATATCGTACTCGGTACGTACCCCGTCAACACAATACCTGCCATGGTTTTGTTTGATTCTGGAGCTTCTCACTCATTCGTTTCGAAAAGTTTTGCTTTGCAAAATAATTTTTTGATGCTTCCCTTGGAAAAATCAATGATCATCAAGTCCCCTGGAATTAAGCAAGTGACCCAGAGTTACTGTCAAGGTGTGGTTATTGAATTTGAAGGATTGAAGTTTTACGCCAACCTTATTGTACTAGAAAGCAAGGGACTGGATGTCATCCTAGGAATGGATTGGTTAACCACCAACAAAGGTTTTATTGACTGCTTCAACCGTACCGTGATTCTCACACACCATCATGGGAAGAAAATAAAAGTTTCAGCCAAAGAGAGACAAATACCTCGGCAACCTAGATTAAACAAGGTGGATGTTTCTGAGCTGGACAAGGTTCCAGTAGTATGTGAATTCCCAGACGTATTTCCAGAAGAACTACCAGGCATGCCACCAGACCGAGAGATAGAATTCAGCATTGAGCTAGCACCCGGAACTGCTCCTATTTACAAGAAACCTTACAGAATGGCACCATCCGAATTGGTAGAGTTGAAGAAGCAAATAAAAGAATTATTGGAGAAAGGATACATACGAGCCAGCTCCTCACCTTGGGGTTCTCCAATTTTATTTGCCAAGAAGAAGGATGGAACAATGAGGTTGTGTATTGATTATCGAGCTCTCAACATGGTCACAATCAAGAACAAATACCCAATGCCCCGAATAAATGATTTATTCGATCATCTCGCACAGGCCAAAGTCTTCTCAAAAATTGACTTGAGATCAGGATACCACCAATTAAAAGTGCAAACAGAAGATATTCCCAAGACCGCCTTCACCTCCAGATATGGGCTGTATGAGTTCACAGTGATGCCATTCGGACTAACCAACGCCCCCGCATATTTTGTTCACCTCATGAACAAAGTATTTATGAAGTATATGGACAAGTTTGTTGTGGTATTCATCGATGATATTCTGATATATTCCAAAACACCAGAAGAGCATGCCAAACATCTCAGGATTGTACTAGGAGAACTCAGGAAACATCAATTGTACGCCAAATTCAGCAAATGTGAATTTTGGCTAAAACAGGTGGGTTTTCTGGGCCACGTGCTAACCCAAGAAGGTATTGCAGTAGACCCAGAAAAAGTCAAGGCCGTACTTGGCTGGAAACCACCGGCTAACGTAACAGATGTACGGAGTTTCTTGGGAATGGCAGGCTATTATCGGAGATTTATTGAAGGATTCTCTACTATAGCAAAGCCCATGACACAATTGCTCAAGAAAGGCAAGAAGTTTGAATGGACAGAAGCATGTGAGAAAAGCTTCCAAGAGCTAAAAAGCAAATTGACAACGGCACCAGTACTAATTGTGCCAGATATACACAAGAATTTTGAGGTATATTGTGACGCATCCCGGAAAGGCCTCGGATGCGTATTGATGCAAGAAGGCAAGGTAGTTGCGTATGTCTCTAGACAACTACGCAAGCATGAGGAAAATTATCCCACTCATGACTTGGAATTAGCAGCAGTCATCCATGCACTCAAGGAATGGAGACACTTCCTACTTGGGAATCGTTGTGAGATATACACAAACCATAAGAGTCTTAAGTATATTTTCACACAGCCAGAGTTAAATTTACGGCAACAACGCTGGTTAGAGTTGGTGAAGGATTATGATGTTGGAATCCACTATCATCCCGGAAAAGCAAATGTTGTGGCAGATGCACTTAGTCGAAATCCCAGCACGGACGACGACAGTATACCAAAGTTGAGGCTAGAATTTCAACAGGAATTTGCCCGACTCAATCTAATAATGGTCACCGAAGGCAGTGTGTCGAATATAGAAATACAACCTACCCTGATGGAAAGGATCAAGGAAGCCCAACACGGACACCCCAGCATTGAGGGCATAAAAAGAAAAGTGAGTTTGGGAAGAGCCTCAGAATTCAACATAGATGAGAAAGGAATATTGTGGTATGGAGAGAGGCTATGCGTACCAAATGTCAAGGACCTCAAATAGCAGATATTGACTGAAAGTCACACAGCTCCATATTCAATCCATCCTGGAGGGACAAAAATGTACAAGGATCTTTAGGAAATTTTTTGGTGGCACGGTATGAAGAGAGATATAGCCACGTTCATTGCCTACTGTGACTCTTGTCAACTTATCAAGGCCGAGCACCAGAAACTGGCCGGACTGTTACAGCCAAATAAGATACTCGAGTGGAAATTGGACGAGATTGGAATGGACTTTATCGTTGGACTGCCACGGTCACGACACGGAAACGATGCCATATGGGTCATAACCGATAGATTAACCAAGGTGGCACATTTTATTCCGGTAAAAACAACTTACACCACTCAAAGACTAGCCAGACTTTATCTTGCCCGTATCGTCTGCCTGCATGGAGTCCCTAAGACTATCATCTCCGATAGGGGCACACAGTTCGTCTCTACATTCTAGGATCACCTACAACAGGCACTGGGAACCCAACTAGCCTTCAGTACCGTATACCATCCCCAGACTGATGGGCAGACGGAACGCGTAAACCAAATCCTAGAAGACATGCTAAGAGCCTGTGTCCTGACCTACGGGAACAGTTGGGAAGAAAGTTTGCCATATGCAGAGTTCGCATACAACAACAGCTATCAAGCCAGCTTGCAAATGGCACCCTTTGAAGCTCTATATGGGAGAAGATGTCGTACCCCGCTAAATTGGTCGGAGACCGGAGACAGCCATATCTTTGGCCCAGATATGCTTAAGGAGGCCGAGGAGAAAGTTAAGACAATTAGAGAACGACTCAAAACAGCTCAAAGTCGGCAAAAGAGTTATTACGACCGAAAGCATCGGGAAATCAGTTTTGAACCCGGAGAATTGGTATACCTAAGAGTTTCTCCTATGAAGGGTCTACAACGATTCAAGATTAAGGGGAAACTAGCACCAAGATTCATCGGACCATTTCATATAGTGGCCCGACGAGGCAAGGTAGCCTACCAGCTAGACCTACCCGGAGACTTATCCGGTATCCACAACGTGTTTCACATCTCGCAGTTGAGAAAATACATGAGCAACCCAGAGAAGCAAGTTTCACATGAGTATATTGACGTGCAACCGGACCTCACTTACCAGGAGCACCCAATAAAAATATTAGAAGAGTCTGAGAGGAGGACCCGACGGAAAACCATTAAGTTTTTCAGAGTTCATTGGAGTAATCACACCGAGGATGAAGCAACTTGGGAGAGCGAGGATTTTCTTCGGACAGAGCACCCACACCTGTTTAAGGATCAGCTGAAATCTTGGGGACGAGATTTTTCCTAAGGGGGTAGGTGCTGTGACACTCCAATTTTTTTTGTGATTTTGTTTTCAGAAAGAGCCTTGCTTGGTTTGAAAGAAGGTCATTTAAACCCTTCCTAAAAACCATCTTCTAAGTTTGCCCTCTCAAAAATCTTTTTCTTGGATTTAGTTTCTTTTAAAAAGAAAACCCTTTTAGTTTTTGGGCTTTTATTTGGTTTTTATCCCTTCTAAATTTTACCATGCCTTCTATGGTGAAATTTTCCCAAAACCCCTCCTCCCACTTTGGTACAACCCAAACATTCTGTCCAAGCTAATAAAATCCATTTTTGGATTTTATTCCAACTATTTCTCCTCCCAAAATAATTCTGTCTTTTCTTTTGAGCCTAGGTGAATTACAAAGCAAGTACCCTAATGCTTTTGATTTTTGACCTCAACTCAACACCCCTGGATAGTCCTTTGTACCCACAACCCAGAACCATCTTGATCCACTCTTCTCCTTTTCAAATATTTCAAATTTCACTCACTGCAAGTTTGGACCAGATTTGCCAAATTTGGTGAAATTCATATCCACACCTCTCCAAAAATTCTACAAATATTCAGGCAGCCTCTAGATGCAATGAGAGGCCCCTCCACCAAAAACCAGCTCAAGGAAAAATCCCTACATGCCTAGATCATTCTGTCGAACACCTTGCATGCACTGTTTCTGTTCATCTTCAGTTAAGTTCAGAGTTTCAGTGTCGATCTTCGTCAGAAATTCAGTCACATGCTCACAGTGCACTTGGCACGTTGCTCACGGCCTAGCTTGCTTGTCCGGGGCCTCACACGTGCGCTTGGCGCCTTCCTGGCGTCGGCGGCGCCCTGGCCCGCCTGCGCCGGCGTGTCTTGCGGCGGCCGAATCGCCGTAACGGCCGACAGGGAGCAAAACGGCGGCTCAACGCCGTTCGGCGCTGCCCAAACCCCCTGGTGGCTCCATGTGGCCATTTCCTCGCCAGCGCACGCATGCAGCACCGTCGCCGTGGCGCGGTACGCACAGAGCGCGCTCCCTGCCGCCGACGGGCCCGCGCCGCCCCGTTCCGTTGAGCTCCCCCTAAGCAACCAAATCCCGACGCGGTTAGCACCTAAACGGAACCAGGGAATGCCCACGACGACGGTCAACCTCTGAACCCTCCCGTGCAACCACAGCGCCGCCGTAATCACCTCGTCGGAGAACCCCGTTCTCGGCAACCGCCTCGGGGCGGCTATATATAGCACCCCGAGCTTGCTCTCGCCCCCGCACGACTCCACCACCTCACCAGACCCCGCCCAGCCACTGAACGAGCCTCGAGGGGCCTTTCCTCCTCAACTCCGGCCACCTCCGTCCGCCTCGGGCTCCGGCATCGTTCTCTCCGGTGAGAACTCCTCCGCCGCCCTACTTTCGCCTGTAGCCTCGTACCACCTCTAGTAGGATAACCCCCACCTCAATTTTGACCCCGCAGCTCTCTCCGGCGAGGTCCACGACCACCCGAACCGCCGTCCGCCGGAGCAAGCGTCGCCACCGACATGGTACTCGCCGGCGACCACCACCACCTCCCACAGACGTGGAATGGCGCCCTGAACACGGAGGTACTCACCGATCTCCCTTCCTCGCCATGGATCGCCGCCGGCGACCACCTCGGCTCTTGGGCGCCGACGAGCCCCGACTCCCTCGTTTGAAATTTCAAACCTGACGGGTGGGACCCGTCCGTCAGCGTCTCCTTTGTTTTTTTGAATCATTTACTGAAAGCGTACTCTGGCGAATACGCTTCCACTGTGAACCGTTTTTCTGGATTTTTTTCTGCAAAACCCCCTGGAAGTTTTCTGTTTCATTACAGAATGGTCCTTGGACCAAAACTCTTATAACTTTTAATCAGAATAGTATTTTTGATTAATTCTTTTTCTGTTCTCTTTAGATTTTTGTCCAGTTTTTTATCATATTTATTTGAAAAATATTTGGAACACTTTTCTATACACTCACGGTATTTACGTTGCGTACGTATTTTTTCTTGTACCGTAGATACCGGAGGAGGTGACGGAGCTGCGAACTTCGTACAGTTAGACTCCGACTACTCCGAACCAGGCAAGCATGTTTGAACTCTTGATATGATGAGTGTTTTTTCATGTTTGCATTTTAGTATGGTCATGGCATGTTTATGAACATCACTTTGAATGTTATATTTCATGCTCATAATCGGAAAGTAAGTTTTGGAAAGCATTATGTTGTTGGATACATATTTGCATAGCCATGTGTTGGCATGAGGATGGGTAAGATGGCAGTGTTGTGACATGCCAGCCTTATGCCAGATTATTTGACTTCCGTGTCATCATGACACAAATCACATTTCCATTCATTCCTTCCTATACTATCACATGTTTTCCGAAAGGAATATGGCATAGTAAGTTGCAAATCGTTTTCCTGGTACACACCAAATAGAGAGGCCGGGGTGAGGGTTCCATGGCCCTGGATTAAAGCCCGTCATCCGGTCAGGGGGCATGGGTGTTTCCGGTTGGGACCGAGAGGGGGGCACCCCTTAGAGCGCGCGTATAGAAATTTGATCCCATGATATTCAAGGTTGTGGCCTCCCCGTCTCAAAGTTTTTCTTGGACGTTGTCCAGGGTGATTCCTGGCATCGTGAGGTGAAATGGGTGTGTACTAGTTTAATGTGTTTCTACTGAAATACCGTAAATGGAACTAGTCCTTCGTGACTACAGATCACCTCTACGTATACCAGTAAAGACCATTTTATGATTGTCTCTACGAAACACATGGCAATCTACTTCAGTAAATAGGACATTGAAACCGAAATCAACAAGTCTAGATACTGAAAGTAAGTTGTAGCCAAGGGATTCAACGAGCATAACATTCTGAATGGAGCTGTCATGTGAGATGGCCACCTTATCGAGGCCAACCACCTTACCCTTTGAGTTGTCACCGAAGGTGACATACTTTCGAGGACCATCATTTTCAGCAAGCTCATGAAACATGTCTTTATCTCCGGTCATGTGATCGGTACATCCACTGTCAAGAACCCATTCCTTTCCTCCTGCCATATATCCCCGAAGGTTTGCCATAAGACCAAAGTGTCTCATTGCATCATCGAGATCAAACTCATCATCATCATCCTCATCATAGTATCCATGTTCAACATCGTCATGTGGTGGATCAATTCCTAGTGAGGGTGATTCATTAGTATGAGTTTGACAATAATATCCTCTATGAAGTCTAGTAGCTTCGAAAATAATATCGCTAATAATTCCGACATTTCCTTTGGCACGCATAAGATTTGTAAGTTCAAATAGACAATTACCAAACATAGTATCATTGGAATTCATCTTACTCAAAGCAATAGACTTATGAAGAATTTCATCCAGATTTTTCAAAGAATAATTAGGAAATCGTTCCTCAAGAAATTTCCATACAGTGTAGGCACAATCAAGAGTAGGCAGTTTTCCAATCAAGTTTCTAGGCAAGCCTCTAGTGATAAGATTAATAGTTCTAACATTCCTAATCATGTTAATCGACTCATCAAGGGTAGGACGCATAGGATCAACATGAGGTGCACAAGGACTAGCAATGTACTTGTTCAAATGATATTGATTGAAAATTACAAGCATCTCATTTTTCCACTCATGAAAATATTCTCCATCAAGTTAGGCACTCGATGTCTAAGACTCCCCAAAGTAGACTCATCCATCTTCCTCCAATGGTGATTAAACCAAAGCAATGGAGACCAAAGCTCTGATACCACTTGTAGGATCTCGAAGAAGTAAGTATAGAGGGGGGTGATTAGACTACTTGACCAACTAAAAATTATGCCTTTTCCCAATTTTAGTCTTTGGCAGATTTTAGCAAACTAAGCACAAGTCAAGCAATCTTCACACAATTCAAGCAAGCATGCAAAGAGTATATGAGCAGCGGAAAGTAAAGCATGCAACTTGCAAGAATGTAAAGGGAAGGGTTTGGAGATTTCAAATGCAATTTGGAGACACGGTGATTTTTGTGCCGTGGTTCCGATAGGTGGTGCTATCGTACATCCACGTTGATGGAGACTTCAAACCACGAAGGGTAACGGTTGTGCGAGTCCACGGAGGGCTCCACCCAAGAAGGGTCCATGAAGAAGCAACCTTGTCTATCCCACCATGGCCGTCGCCCACGAAGGACTTGCCTCACTAGCGGTAGATCTTCACGAAGTAGGCGATCTCCTTGCCCTTACAAACTCCTTGGTTCAACTCCACAATCTTGTCGGAGGCTCCCAAGTGACACCTAGCCAATCTAGGAGACACCACTTTCCAAGAAGTAACAAATTGTGTGTTGATGATGAACTCCTTGCTCTTGTGCTTCAAATGATAGTCTCCCCAACACTCAACTCTCTCTCACAGGATTTGGATTTGGTGGAAAGAAGATTTGAGTGGAAAGCAACTTGGGGAAGGCTAGAGATCAAGATTCATATGGTAGGAATGGAATATCTTGGCCTCAACACATGAGTAGGTAATTCTCTCTCAGAGATGGTAAGTTGGAAGTGTAGGTTCGTTCTGATGGCTCTCTCCACGAATTAAGAGGAAGTGGAGGGGTATATATAGCCTCCACACAAAATCTAACGGTTACACACAATTTACCAATCTCGGTGGGACCGAATCAACAAACTCGGTCAGACCGATTTAGTAAACCTAGTGACAGTTAGGATTTTCGGTGGGACCGACATGCAACTCGGTAGGACCGATATGGTTAGGGTTAGGGCATAACGTAATCTCGGTGAGACCGATTACTCAAACTCGGTGAGACCGGTTTTGGTAACAAGCTAACCAGAGAGTTGGTGAGGCAAACTCGGTGGGACCAATTACACAAACTCGATGAGACCGATTTTGGTAATAAGTTAACCAGAGAGTTTGCATTGTAATCTCGATAGTACCGATTTCTCAATCTCGGTTAGACTGATTTTGATAATGGACATACACAGAGAGATTACAATCCCATCTCGGTGAGACCGAGATCCCTATCGGTAAGACCGATTTGCCTAGGGTTTGTGGCAGTGGCTATGACATCTGAACTCGGTGGCGCCGGATAGAAAGAATCGGTGGGGCCGAGTTTGACTTAGGTTTAGTTCATATGTGTGGATGTGGGAAAGTAGTTGAGGGCTTTGGAGCATATCACTAAGCACTTTGGAGCAAGAAACTCATTAAGCAACACCTCATCCCCTCTTGATAGTATTGGCTTTTCCTATAGACTCAATGTGATCTTGGATCACTAAAATATAAAATGTAGAGTCTTGAGCTTGAAGCTTGAGCCAGTCCTTTGTCCTTAGTATCTTGAAGGGATTCCACATCCTTTAGTCCATGCCACTTCATTGTTGAACTTGTCTGAAACATACTAGGTAAAAGTTTTAGTCCAACAAGAGATATGTTGACATTAATTACCAAAACCACCTAGGGAGCACTTGTGCTTTCACTTGGGCATCCCCAAGCTTAGGCTCTTGCCACTCCTTATTCCAAAATCCATTAAATCCTTATCCAAAACTTGAAAACTTCACAACACAAAACTTCAACAGAAAATCTCATGAGCTCCATTAGTATAAGAAAATAAACCACCACTTTAAGGTACTGTAATGAACTCATTATTTATTTATATTGGTGTTAAACCTACTGTATTCCAACTTCTCTATGGTTCATACCCCCGATACTTTTTTTGAGGGTAGAAATATTGTATTACTCAAGCCAGCAAAGAGTTACAATCAGCGGTAACTAGCTCCAGCGTTGTCGGGGGTCCTGAACCAATCCAAGTCATGGTTCTTCCCTCGGTACGAGCAAAGTTTGCTAGACTATCACTAACCTGATTTTGAGTTCGGTTTACATGAGTAATACAACTTTCACGGAGAGATAAGAGATATCTAATCTCTTTGACTAATGAAGCATAAATAGACCTATCTTTCTCTTGCTCTTGGATCAACTTTATAGCAACAAGCGAATCCATCTCAATGACCACTGGACGATCGCTTCTCTGGATTTCTAGAGATAACCCTTCCATGCAAGCACACAACTCTGCCTCCAAAGCTTCACAACACGAGTAGAGTGTTCTGCAAGCTGAAAAGATTACGCCTCCCAAAGGGTCCCGTAACACCATACCTGCTCCTGCCCTGCCAGCATCGAAAGATCCATCCGTGTTTAACTTCACCCACCCCTCCGGTGGTGGAGCCCACTTGGGGACGGGAGGCGGGGGCAGGGTATCTACCTTAAGTAGCATGCGGTCATACGTGATGACTGATTTCCTCTTGGCAGGAAACATATGTGAGTTCGTTTTAATAGCAATTAGAGACTCCAGATAGCTAACAGGGAACCTCCTTGATACTTCAAGGGGTGGGGGGATCTTATTGTGCACTATCTCATTACGAATGAACCAACACCTCCATAGTGTCATAAGAAGCATGGACCTCTCTATTTCATGAAGTGGCTGTAGGACATGGAACAACCATTCCTTCCCCACATTCACCACAATATCCATCGGTGGAAGGTTCCAAACTTCGGACATGTACAACCAGAGTTCCCGTGCTCTAGGGCAGCGACATAATGGATGGAAGTTGTCTTCTAGTTCCACGCCACACACCAGACATATGTTTGTGGTTTCCAAGGTCCTCTTATGCTTATTAACCCAAGTAGGAAGGGAGTCTGAGACCACTCTCCAAGCAAAGTTTTCGACTGTTGGCGGGATACCGGTTTTCCATATCAAATTCCAGATGGCCCGGTCGCCCTCCGGATTATAGCTAGACGCAGATTGAGATTCCCGGTCGGCTTCAGCAAAGGCAAACTCATATGCAGACTTCACCAAAATTTTTCCAAACCTCCCTAGTCCCCATGCAATTGTATCCTCCTCAAGCCTTGGAGATTCTCTAATTTTAATGATCTCATCCACATCACAAGGCCAAAAGTAATTCTGCAGCAAGTTCATATTCCATGATCCATTGGCATTAAGTAGTTCGGACACATAGCGGATGCGGCAATTACCTCTTAGAGAGACCGGTTTGAAGGAGTGGGGTCTAGGTATCCAATTGTCTCTCCATACACGAATATTTGCTCCATTTCCCACTCTCCATACTAGTCCTTTTTTCAATAGCTCTAGTCCATAACTTATAGCTTGCCAAGATGGGGAAGCATTACTAGAAAAGACCGTGTCCCCGAGCTGACCATCGGGGTAATAACAAGATTTTAATAGGCGAGCACAAAGGCTCTCCGGCCTATCAATAAGTCTCCAAGCTTGACGAGCGAGGAGTGCTTGGTTGAACAATCTGTAATCCCGGAATCCAAGCCCTCCTTTACATTTTGGCTGCATCAAATAATCCCAAGACCTCCAATGTACTTTCCTGCGCCCATCTTTAGATCCCCAATAGAAGTTTCTAACCATCCTTGTTAGGCCATCACAAACTGAGAACGGGAGTTTAAAAATGCCCATGGTGTATGTTGGAAGAGATTGTGCAACTGACTTGATTAAAACTTAACGGCCCGGCTGCGCTAACCACCCATCTCCCCACTATATAAGTCTCTTAGTGAGACTAGCTTGCAAATTTTGGAAACGTCCTTTAGACATCCGACCTTCAGGTGTAGGAAGACCCAAATATTTTTATTCGAATTCAGCCTTAGTAACTTCAAGGACAGCTCAGACCGCATCCTGTGCAGCTTCTGGGCATGCATGTCCGAACAGTATGGAGCATTTGTTAAGATTAATGCTCTGGCCAGTAGCACTTGCATACAGGTCCAATATCTCGTTGACTTTCAAGGCTTGCTCCCGTGTTACTTCAAAAAATAGGAAAGAGTCATCGGCGAATAAGAGATGTGATATTCCCGGCGCCCTTCTACAGATTTTTACAGGAGTGATATTTCCAATATTAACTTCATGCTTCAGAATGGTAGAGAGCCCGTCGGCAACAAAAAGGAATAAGAAGGGTGATAATGGGTCACCTTGCCGTAGCCCACGCGACGGTGCAAACGAATCAAGAAGGGTTCCATTAAGTTTTACCGAATACCTCACCGAAGTGACACATGTCATAATCCAGTCAACCCAATGATGAGAGAAACCCAATTTCTGCATCATTTGCTTCAAGAAAACCCAATCAACTTTGTCATACGCCTTTGATAAGTTGAGCTTATAGGCACAAAAGCTTTTGGTAGGATCTTTCTCTTGCTTTATATGATGGATGCACTCAAAAGCAATGAGTGCATTATCCGTAATCACCCTTCCAGGGATGAAAGGACTTTGCTCTGGTGATATAATATCATCTAGAATTGGCCGCAGCCGGTTCACCAAACACTTCGATATGACCTTATAGATTACATTGCATAGACTAATAGGCCTAAAATCAGTCAACTTTGAAGTATTAGGAACTTTTGGGATAAGAACGATTGAGGTTAAATTAACCCCTTCCGGCATCACGCCTGAGTTGAAAAAATCCTTCACTGACGAGATTACACTGTTCCGCAACGTACTCCAGTGTCGCTGAAAAAAACGTGCAGGAAATCCATCCGGACTCGGGGCCTTCAACGGTCTTATATGAAAGAGGGCATCTGAAATCTCCTCATCGCTGAAAGGAGCACATGCTTAGCATTATCATCATCAGATATCAATGCATCAAACAGACTCAAGACAGGAGTATGGATGAGATTCGGATCACCCGTATAAATTCCTTAGAAGTACTCATTAGCCATCTTTCTCATCGTAGCCTTGTCTGAATGTGCAACCCCACTATCATCAACAAGTTCATGGATTTTATTCTTGCGAGCTCTCCAAACTGCCTTACTCCGAAAGTATTTCGTGTTCCTGTCCCCCTCTTTCAACCAATTTATTCTCGACCTTTGGAGCCGTAACATCTCTTCCTGGTATAGTAACCCGTTCATTCTATCAGTTACTCACCGTATATCTTGACGATCAGTGTTCATATTCATCAATTCCTCTAGTTGTGACCTGGACTTGGCAAGCTCACAGGTGATATTACCAAACTTCTTTCTACACCATATGCCTAAAGTAGACATAGTCTTCTTCAGGGCTGACTATAACTATTCAAGGTTCCCAATTGAACCCGCTGCCTCCCAGGCTTGCTGTACCAACTCGGGTAGCTCACCGCTTCGCTCCCAGAAGATCTCATATTGGCGTCGTCGTACTGCTTTCGGTCCAGGGTCCAAAGCACCCTTAAGGATAAGAGCCATGTGATCAGAATAGGGCGACACCACATGGGACACCGATGAGAAAGCAAACATATTACGCCATGTACTAGAGGCCACAACACGACCCAAACGTACACGCACGTTTGCTGTCCCACTTCTCTTATTATCATATGTGAACGACACACCTGAGAAACCGACATCCACTAGCTGACATACCTCGAGCACATCACGAAAGGCTGTCCTTTGTATTTCCGGTCTTGGTGTTGCCGATAAATTCTCAAAATCCCATAAACACTCGTTGAAATCCCCAATTACCAGCCAAGGGAGGTCCGAGGTGGTGTACAGTGGTTGTAGTTTCTGCCACATAAGATGACGATTCTCAACACGCGGCTCCCCGTACACAAAGGTTATCTTGGATGGTTCGGCGTCAGCATGTAAACGAACCACAACATCGATGTAACAATCATCCTTGTCCATAATATCCACAATCAGATTTTCATGCCAAAAAAGAGTGAGGCCCCCACTTAGGCCATTGCTGTCCACACTAGTAAAGTCTTTCAGGCCTAGAAGGCCTCTCAATCTCCTCATTTTGTCTTCCTTCTATCTTGTCTCACACAAAAACACCATCCTAGGGGAATGCGACTGCACTAGCATCGCTAGCTCGTGAACTGTCCAGGAATTCACCCCTCCCTGGCAGTTCCAGCTCATGAGATCCATTAATTCCGGCAGCGCTCCTCATTGGAGCCCGCCAAAGATGAAGCATTCTTCTGCAAATTGATAGTAGCCACGACCTTACTTGATTATCTGACTTTGATCTCTTCAAATCTTACTTCGGCGGCGGACTTGCAGGAACAGTCCCCGGCCTTGGCAAGGTCAAAACATCCTTGGGGGGAGCTTGCCCCGAGGGACTTGCATCCACTCCCCTCTTTCTGTTCAAGTCTACATCCTGGTGCTCATTCACTGTCCGTTTATCTAACTCCATAACAGCAGCCTGAGATGTTGTTTTTGCAGAGTTCTCACCCGCCTCCTGGGTTCGACCCCCTCCTCTATTTCCTCCCCTCATACTCCAAGCTGCTCTCAGCTCTTTGAAAATCAATGCTTTTGGGTCATTGACTGTGTCCTGGACTAGGGGGTACTCACCACGTCGTCTCCCGATCAGTTGGATTGGGCCGAGGATCCCCATGGCCGTATACTCATGGGCCAGTCCAGACAGTTGCCGCATACAAGGAAGATTCCACAAGACTTCGCGATCAAGACAAAGACTCCTCCCCCACTAGCGTATTCGGCTAGGACTCTTGTTATCCTAGGCCTCTAGTGCATTATATAAACCGAGGCCAGGCTAGTCGATAGATATACAACAACAACAACAATCATACCATAGGCTAGCTTTTAGGGTTTAGCCTCTACAATCTCGTGGTAGATCTACTCTTGTAATACCCACATTATCAATATCAATCAAGCAGGACGTAGGGTTTTACCTCCATCAAGAGGGCCCGAACCTGGGTAAAACATTGTGTCCCTTGTCTCCTGTTACCATCCGCCTAGACGCACAGTTCGGGACCCCCAACCCGAGATCCGCCGGTTTTGATACCGACATTGGTGCTTTCATTGAGAGTTCCGCTGTGTGTTCGGCAAAGGGTCGATGGCTCGCCTGCAGATCAATTGCGACTTCGGCATCTTCGTCACCATCTCGACTGGTTATCTTGGTTCGACCAAGGACTGCACCCTACCTCCGATCGTCATGTTCGGATGAGGGCCTTAATCAACGTCAACTCCTATCTCTGTCAAGATCATGGAGGAATCATCCAGGGAGCCCGGGGGCTCAACGTCAACATTGCCCTCGGGCGACCGTGCTGTTTTTCTGGACAGCAAACTTGCATCCACCGTCACCGCCTCCTCGAGCGTCGCTTTGACGATTGCTTCGGTGGAATTGTGCGGAATTGAGTCTACAACAACCCTGGAAAATTTCGTCGAGTTCCGATGGAGGAATCTCTGGAATCTCCGATATACCGGAGCGGCATTGAATCTGGACGAGAATCCGGATGAGTTTAGGGCGTGGTGTCCAGATTCTTGCTCGGACTTCCTTTGGAAGATCCAACCGTTGATCGGCTGCAGAATTACTATATCTACCACCCCTCAAAATTTCAGCTCGATCCGGCCGTCCAAACTCCGGGAACCTTCCGATTAGTGCATCACTTTTTGGATCTGTTTTCTGCGTGAAAACGAATCCGACCCAAGTTCGTCCTTTTTATGAACGGGATTTCGGACATCCTTTTTTGAAGGAAGTTTTGTATGGGGTATTGTGTTTTGTTCCCGAACACATCCCACTAACTTTAAGATCTTTTGAACATGATCTTCAACATCATGCTGGTGTCAAACCAGTCCGGCAATATTGCTCCACGGCTGCCGACCTGCGCTAGACACGTCGTCACTTTGTTGAGCCAAGCTCAACTTCTTCGGATCATCATCTTGGCAAGCCAAAAAAGAGTCCGGCATCGCGAAGGATAAATCATCACCAACATCGCCGCCCCACGGATTACACGGAGCGGGCATACCGGCATCGCCGCATGGTCGCTTCATCAAGCCGGCATCGACCACGTCACGACCTGCATCGGCAGGGCCGCACTATTGCTTCTTCAAGCTGGTGTCCATCACGTCGACCTACTTCGACTCATCGGCTGACACCAAGGCCTCATCACGTTAGCTGGACCGGGGGCTTCATCATCTCTTCATCAACCTACTCCGGACACTTCGGCGTCACTAGCCGACCAGCTCCGTCTCGTTAGCTGGGCCGAGGGCTTTGCCTCGGCGAGCCAACCTTTGCTAGCATTACCATGCCGTCGTTTTATCGCCCATCAGGCATTGGGTGCGCGGATCGAGTCCCAATTCTGGGATCACCTTCCTTCAGATTACTACAACAAATAAACCAGTTGCTATTAATCCTAGTATTTTTTTACTTGTTTGGGCTCATTTTTCCCGAGGAATTATTACTCTGGTTTGTCCATCATATGTACACAGGTCTATCAAGTGGTAGCCGCATTATCGACGGTCGCATGATGGTTCGGTCAGTTTCCGTACATAGTCTGGCGAACGCCGCATCCGGAACTCGAACCGACCTGCGAATTCAGGCCTTGCCATGCCTTTACCGCATCACGCCGCCGCCCTGCACCGACTTTGGCGCCAGGCCATATTTATTTTATTACTCACTTTGCATAAATTATTTATTATGCAACATTTTTTTTATTTATCTCTGGTTTGCACTATTTTTTGTGCACAGGAAAATGATCCAGCCGGACTATATCCTTTGATGTCACCTAGGCTGGACGGAGGGCTTCGTCAACACTTCATTACTCCATGCTAGGGACTTCGGCATCACTCTGCCGTCCTGCATTGACCGTGCTATGTCACCACTTCACAGTGCCGAGCTCTTTGCTCCGCCACCTCGGGACCGGCTTGGGGGATAGAACCTTGTCCCGCATCAAGCTCGGACCGCATCATCAATACCGAACACATTAACTAGCTAAGTTTCCTTCATGCTCAAAGTTTTAAATTTCTAACTTGTGTTTGGTTCGACCAACCATTATACTTTTTTGGAAAAAAGTTGCTTGTAAAAATTTTCCTTGTCGAAACTCTGTTCGAACACACTTGACGCGCTACCCGCGCTCATTATACCTGGGGGCTTCTTTAACAGAAGCTTATTAATACGGGCTTTATGCCCAAAACATGTGTCACACTTCCGCATGTACCTTTTATTCACCATTATATGCATCGATATGACTTAAGTTTTGGACAAGCTGGGTTGCCTGGCTCCTGTGCTTACCCCTACGTTCCCGATTGTTCGGCTAGGTGGTAAAGGGAGCACCTCTGCGATTGTTACTGCCGGGTCAGCCGGATGTGTACCTCAGACTGGGTGAAGCCGAAAGCTAGCGTTCTTAAGGGAATACTCGGTTGGTGAACTAAAAGATGATTTCTTACCTATTTATTTACCTGCCCCCCAGATGTTTTTCTGCTCTTTTCGCAGTCCGGACATGCACTTTAGGGCATGCCTCCAAGGAAAAGGAACCCCTAACGGAACTATTCTCCCTGGAAGATGTTTCTTACTAACCATGTAATATAACGTAACTAGTTGGGCACTTGTCTGATAAAGCACTAATGACCCCTACGCCTGGTCTCCACGCATGCCCCGGTTTTTATAACCGCGAGGGTATTCGGACACACTCCGGACTATTGGGTCCAGAGGTTGAAGCGAAAAGGTCCGCTACGACAAACGATCTACAATCCGGCTAGAAGGCATTCTACATGTCACCTTACATTTTATAGTCAACTTTTACCCAAGTCGCTTGGGGGCTCTTATGTTTATTTGAGCCGTTTCATACTAAGTGTTTTTCTTCTTAGTCGTTGCAAAGTTAAAGCACGGCAGAAGCACTTTTTTTTTCTAAAGTCCAATTTTCGGATTGGCACCGAACACTTGATCTTGTTCGGACGTCATGTTTTTACTGACGTTTTTTGGTTTTCCAAGCTTTTGGCACTTTTAACTATTTGTGTGTTTTCAGCACAAGTCTCGCAGTGCAACGCCGGACACCTTTTGAGATTCGGCAAAAACATTCTCGGATATTGCTATATATGCATCAGTTTTGAATTGTGTCTTCGGTCAATAGTTGGGTTGCCCGGCTCCCGCGCTTGCCTCCTACGTTCCGCTTTGTTCGGCTAGGTGTGCAAAGGGAGAACCACTGCGATTGTGCTTCCAGCTCGCAGGGTCAAGCACCTCAGTGGAGAAAGCCGAAAACTGACTGTCACAATAGGTGTAAACTGGTCAACGATCCGATGACTATATTAAATGACGGGCCATTCATTGGCCGAAGTGCTTCCGGCTTGACCTCGACTGTCGCCGAACACTATCGGGGGCTATTAACTGGCCTCCCAAACTAAATCCTCGATATTTTGCTCTTACATTGGAGCAGAGGTTTCATGATCATGCTTAGCATGACAACCCGCGTACCTTAGAAAGGAACAGATAGCGGGACTATTTTCTTTGGAAGACATTTCTTCTGTTAAACAGTAATATAACATGTCTCCCCGCGTACCTTTGTTTATAAAACCGTATGGCCAGATTGCCTTGTTTGTTGTAAATCTTTGCCCTCATAAAGGCTTTATAAAGAAGGACAAACACTCCTCGGCTATTGGCCGAGGAGGTGGAAGCCGATGGTCGGTCAACAAAGTTTTGTACAATGCGGATCCGAGCATTAATGACGTAAAGTACTTGGATACATAGAGTCATTACACATAATTTGTGATTTTACTATGGATATCAATCCTTAATTCGGCCTCCCGTGCCTGCATTAAGGCTCGGGGGCTACTGGGCTTCGGGCTTATTATTTACAAATATTAAAGGGGCACATTGATCCCCTGATCTGGTGTTGCCACCCGACCAGTGTCTCGGGGGCTACTGCATTGCTTGTTCTATGCAGAAAATCTTAAGTGCAATACAATTTCCGAGGAGATTTTGATCCTCAGGTTGGTCGGCCGCACCCAACCTGAGTCTTGAGGACTGAGCACGCCGCTTTTTGTGTCCCGAAGTATTCTGCCGAGCTAGGACTTGATCCTCAGACCGATTTTGCAAATCAACCCGAGTCTCAGCGGCTACGGGGATCAGCGGTCTTATGTCATCCTTCAGGTGCATCTCGGGTTTTAGACCGATACATACCTGGAGGGCTACTGGCCATATATCTCGTCAGAGAATAAATTGCATCAATAAAAAACATTGACCAAAAATCAGCCTATGACCGAGGTACTTAAACCACCTCGGAAGTAGTTCGACATATAGCTCAGATGCAAGTGGCTGGCTCCTTAGAGTGCATTTCCGGCATTAAGCTCGGTTAAACTCCTTCAAACTTCTTTGAACCAAGGTGATTTACGACACCTCGGATAAAGTCCGGCGTTGGAGCTTGGATACATATTCCGGCGTTGGAGCTCGGATACATAGTCCGGCGTTAGAGCTGGGAAGCAGTCCGACATTGGTGCTCGACTACAAAAGATACCTCGAATGCAGTCCGGCGTTGGAGCTCGGACGCGAGAGGACACTGCCTCCCGGGAATAACTTCAAACCCGAGGCGTGGCATAAAAATAAGGCATTGATAAAGGCCGTAAACTTAAAGGGGCTCCTCGGATACCCGACGTGTAAACTCTTCGAATGCATTTCGGCGATCCTCAAGATAGAAGATGAGAAGATTTGTTGAACCAGTTTTCAAGACCAACGACCGAAGATGAAGAACAGTTCGGAAGAATCGAGGAGCATTCCCAACTTGAAGACCGGTTCAGGGGGCTACTGACAGTGTCCTGGACTATGGGGTACTCGCCACGTCGTCTCCCGATCAGTTGGATTGGGCCGAGGATCCCCATGGCCGTATACTCATGGGCCAGTCCGGACAGTTGCTGCATACAAGGAAGATTCCACAAGACTTGGCGATCAAGACAAAGACTCCTCCCCCACCGGCGTATTTGGCTAGGACTCTTGTTATCCTAGGCCTCTGGTGCATTATATAAACCGAGGCCAGGCTAGTCAATAGATATACAACAACAACAACAATCATACCATAGGCTAGCTTTTAGGGTTCAGCCTCTACGATCTCGTGGTAGATCTACTCTTGTAATACCCACATTATCAATATCAATCAAGTAGGACGTAGGGTTTTACCTCCATCAAGAGGGCCCAAACCTGGGTAAAACATCGTGTCCCTTGTCTCCTGTTACCATCCGCCTAGACGCACAGTTCGGGACCCCCTACCCGAGCTCCGCCGGTTTTGACACCGACAGTCATGAACACCATCCCCATGCTCGGTATATAAGTGACCAATCATGCTACAAACCGCACACCAATCCGGAAGGCGTTCATACTTAACCTTGAATATCTGCCTTTTTTGTTTTTTCACGATGGAGACATGGTTTTTAAGAGGCTTCCTCACATCCAGGGTAACCCTAGCCCTGTAGAAATTACCAGCAAAGTCTCCAGGGTCATCTTCATCCTCACACACCGACCCCACCTTTGCAGCTAAGGGGTTTACCAAAGGTCCATACCCATCGGGCAGATCATGTATTTGAATCCAGATTTTGAAGCAGTTCAAATCAATCAGAGATGGCTTTGTGAATCCATCATAGACCGCAAGCACCACCGGCTGTCCTCTAAAACCCCACAGACCACCCTCCATCACCTTGATCCAATCTCCCAAACAAGAGAATTGCATAGTATATAGATTATCACCCAAAGATCTGAATTTCATTGTTTGCGCTAAATACAACGCACTCCTCATGTTCTTGTAGAACCAGAAGTCTCCATACTCCTTAGATGTATGTACCTTGCCTATCGTGAGCCAGCGGGGATTCGCAACAGCATCCGGTATCTCATCCTCAAAAACTAGGTCATCAAGTTCCTCCTCAGCGATCCCAAGTTCAGCCATCATCTCCTCGAGTTCCTTCTCCTCATGCATGCGTGAAGAAGACAGCACCACCATCTGAAAGGATCGATATGGTTGACTAGAGAGGGGGGGGGGGTGAATAGGCAACTAACAATTTTTGACTTTTCTTTAACAATTTAAACCTTGCAATGAAATAGGTTGTCTAGATGTGCAACTACGTGGACAACCTATATGATGCAAAGACAATGAGCACCCAACCAAGCAATGGATATAGCACAAGTAAGCTTGCAAAAGTAAAGGGATAAGATAACCAAGAGTGGAGCCGGTGGAGACGAGGATGTGTTACCGAAGTTCCTTCCTTTTAAGGGGAAGTACGTCTGCGTTAGAGCGGTGTGGAGGCACAATGCTCCCCAAGAAGCCACTAGGGCCACCGTAATCTCCTCACGCCCTCACACAATCCGAGATGCCATGATTCCACTATTGGAGCCCTTGAAGGCGGCAACTGGACCTTTACAAACAAGATTGGGGCTATCTCCACAACACTTGGAGGCTCCCAATAATCCCGCGAAGCTTCACCACAATGGAGTATGGCTTAGAGGTGACCTCAACCGTCTAGGGTGCTCAACAACCAAGAGTAACAAGATCTGCAAGGGATAAGTGGGGGGAATCAAATATCCTGTGGTGGAAGTGTAGATCAGGCACTTGTCACCCAATCCCGAGCAAATCAACAAGTTTGATTGGCTAGGGAGAGAGATCGAGTGGAAAATGGAGCTTGGAGCAACAATGGAGCTTGGAGATGGAAGAGGTAGTCAACTAGAGGTAGAAGACTCCCCTTATATAGTCGTGGACAAAATCCAACCGTTATCCACATGTTCAGCCCGCAACACACGGTACTACCGCTCCAGGGGCGCGGTACTACCGCGCGGCTGTGCGGTACTACCGTGGCTAACCACAGTACTACCGCCACAGCAACACAGGCCGGAACTAGCCTGATAAGGGGCAGTACTACTGCTTGCGCGGTACTACCGCACCCACCTGCGGTACTACCGCAAGGCAAGAAAGTCACGGCCTGGGAAGGGCGCAGATGAAATAAATTACATCCGTGCCTACTTCCGCTGAACCGGAGGAGGTACAAAAATCCGACGCGGTACTACCGCCCGCGAGGCACGGTACTACCGTGCGGGCGCGGATGTAAAAAATTACATCCGCGCCTACTACCGCGACACTGCGGTACTAGGTAGGAGGGCCACGGTACTACGACTCCTAGGGAGCGGTACTACCGTGGGCCTCCGTGGTACTACCACGTTGGACGAGCGGTACTACCATGGAGGGCGCGGATGTAAAATTACATCCTCCCCTACTACCGCACCAGAGCGGCACAAGGCCAGGGAGCCGCGGTACTACCGCTCTAGATGAGCGGTACTACCGTGACACCCAGCGGTACTACCGCGTGTACTTGCGGTACTACCGCAAACACAACAGTAGTCGTCAGATTTCCGCACAACCAAGATAACAAAGAGAAGCTCCAAAATGCAGGGAAAGGAGGAACAAGTGTACGTGTTGATTCCACCCAAACCTTTCCGACGCGGACCCCCTCTTAATAATATGGCTCTCCTATGACTCAAGTCCACCAAAGAGAAACGTAGAACGACACCGACTTCAATAGTCTCCGAGGGGCACCGAATCGTCTCGTGCCTAGATATGAATAACCTGAGAAACTCAAGGCACACAATTAGTCCGCAAATGCATTGTCATCAATCACCAAAACACTCGAGGGAAAAATATGCCCTTACAATCTCCCCCTTTTTGGTGGATTGATGACAACACGGGATTTGCATATGGATAAGATAATTTAGAGCAGGGGCAAACCCCACCTCTCTAAAATATAGACGGGCTCCCCCTAGATGTGTGCACTTTAGATGAATGCTTTGGACTGCATAGCACACAGACTAGGATCAACACTCCCCCTATATTTTAGAGACTAAGACATGATAATAAGCATAGCATAGCATAAATATAGCACAATATAACACAAGCTCGCTGGGATAGATAGAGTGCATATGTCTTACACCATACGAAGTAGCTACTGAGGTTCAACCGAGAAAGCAGCAAACACACGACACAAACGAGAAAGCAGCAAACACACGACACACTCGCAAATCCCTACACTCTCTCCCCCTTTGGCATCGAGACGCCAAAAAGGCAGAGAGGACACCTACACACAAGAGGTGGCTCAAGCAGAGAACTCGTCCCAATCCTCTCCATCGGACGCCTCGGCAGCAGGGATGGTCTCCTCGACATCCTCCTCAGACTCAGTCCACCTGTAGCCCTGCTTCGCCATCCACTCGGCTTCTGGAGTGATGTGCTCCTCAGACCCGCTAGACACTGCCTCACCATAGAGCTGCAAGATCTTGTTGTCCCGGCGACGACTCTCCTTGGACGCCAGGTGAGTCCTGTACTGCCCCTTGGCTTGCATGCAGAAAAGAGTCTTCATCTTGTCCTTCAGCTTCTTGGCCCATGATGGCATAGAGGCACTCTGGGAAGGTCTAGCAGCATGGCCCTCAGCAACATCCTCGGCGCCAGCATCCTCCTCATCAACAACAGTCCTCGCAGGAGTCGCCTCGGCGCGAGTAGTGGTGTTGGCCCAGTTGGGTTTGATACACAGGCAAATGGGCTCATGGCGAACCCAGTCAGGAGCAAGAAACTCATCAGCAGGAAACATCTTCTCCCAAGTCTTCGAAATCAGCAGAAACAGATAGGGCCCATAGATAGGCACCTTGCGGTTGAACACTGCAAACCGGAGCTCACACCACATGATGTGTGAGACATCAAGTGGTTGTGACTGAGACGAACGAGCATCCTCGCAGATGAGCATCATGTCCACCATATAGGCATGAACCTTGTCTTTATCACCGATGTGAGGGAACAAGGAGTTGCGGAAGATGCGATACATGATATCCAGGAAAGGGTTGAGTACCAAAGTTGTCTTGCCATTGGCGAGTGCCTTCTCAACCATGAAAGGGGTAAGTCTGTCCTTGCTGGCAGAATCAGCATTGGCATGGGGGTGAACACCCACTAGAGAGTCGAGTCCATCATCAGGAACCTGGAGGAGATCCATGAACTCCTTCCAGGTAGGAGACAGCTTACGGCCGTTGGTCATCCAGGTCATCCTCCGTTCCTCCTCGGAGTGAAAATAGACTGAGGCAAAGAACTGACAGATAAGCTCAGGGTCATAGTCGAGGTGGAAGGTAATCACATGCTCAATGCCAAACTGCTCCACCAAGTCCAGAGCCTCTCCAAAGTAGTCACGAAACTTGTCCTTCCTCATGTGATGCATATCAATCCACTTCACCTCCACATAGGTGTTCTGCTTGTTCTTGATGACATCCAGATAGATGTTGACCTGTTGCTTGTTCCAGAACAGCTCACAGCCTCTGAAGGTGGCACACGGGTGCACATAAGGGTGAAGCTGCCTGAGACGGACATAATCAGCTTGGCCTATCTCATCCATGCCCTTAGCGGGCTCCTTGTGCTTGCTAGCTGAGTGCTTGACATTGCGCTTGGAGGCAGACGAACCTTCTGGTACTTCTCCTGGGTGGCGCAAACGTTTGGAGCCAGTGTCATGACTGGGGTTGGACCGGCGAGAGCCACCACCTGAGACACACACACAAAACACCAAAGACGCGAAAAGATCAATGCAAAGGCCACGAACAAGCACAAGAAACACATAGAAGGCATACGAGAAAGTTGGCATGCGATAGAAGTGAGCCACGGTAAAACTGCCATTGTATGCGGTACTAAAAGATTAGTACTGCTCCAAACGCGGTAGTACCGTGCGAGGTCACGGTAGTACCGTGGTTGGAGCGGAAGTAAACTTTTAGCACCGCACAGAGCGCGGTAGTACCGCTCCCGAAGGGCGGTAGTACCGTGCAAGCGGTAGTACCGCGCCAGACGGGCGGTAGTACCGCGTCGCGTCAGATCCAACTGGCGGTTTGAATCTGAAAAAGAACCGCGAAACAATGGCGGTGCTACGGTGATCCGATCTAGCGCAAGACAACAATACACGTATAAATCCTATGCAATACCACACTCCTTCATCCTACTCTTACAGAGATTAAGCCTAGGAATCTCAAGAACACACAAGTCTCCCCCAAAACCTAGAAACACTAAACACAAACAACACGGAGAGGGAGTTGGGGAAAACCTTGGTCCATAGCAAGAGCACGTGGTGGGGAACGATCCCACCGGTCGGAATCACGGGAGGGCAGCCGATGGAGGAGATCCGGCGACGAACGCCGGCTCCGTTCTTGAGCGAGGGAGAGAAGGAGGCGATGTGGAGAGAGAGGACAGCGAATGGGTATGGGGAGTTAAAACCCCCCTGCATGTCCTTATCCCCACGCGCTTGAACCGGCACGGTAGTACCGCATATCATCGCGGTAGTACCGCTCGGGCGGAAGTACCGCGCCGAGGCGGTAGTACCGCTCAACCAGGCGGCAGTAAAAAATTACTGCCGCGTGGTGACGGTAGTACCATGCTCCCGCAAGCGGTAGTACCGTGGCAGGCAGCGGTAGTACCGTGGCCGACCGCGGTACTACCGTGAGCTCAAGTCACCGCAAGTTTCAACATGAAAAAAAGAGAAGCCTTTGCACGGAAACTTTTCACACACAAGAAACACAAGAACACGCGCAAACCAGAGGCAAGAAGACAACAAGAAACCACCAAGCGACAAAGCCTCTCGAGGAGAGAGGGCGGTGGCCGAAGCCACCTATGTTTGAGTTGGATGGTATGGCACCGCGAAGAATTATCCTTGGGCCCATGACCAAAACTCGTCTTTGAAGCACAAGCACCATTAAAAATGGCTAATGTGAAAGAGGTGAATGATTTATGCATAATGGGGGGAGGGAGAGTTCATTGAGAGAACAACACTCCCCCTATGTCCATGCCTATACCTAAACTAGACAACACGTTGAGTGTTGTGGGGGTGTACGGGTTCAAGTCACATTGCTCAAATCAATGATATTTAGCTCATGCCTTAACTCGCGAAATCTTGCTTCATCCAAGGGCTTCGTGAAAATATCTGCAAGGTTATCATGAGTGTTGACATACTTGAGCTCGATCTCCCCTCGCCTAATGTGATCCCGGATGAAGTGATACCGAATCTCAATGTGCTTCATCTTGAAGTGTTGAACCGGGTTGAGAGAAATCTTGATGGCACTTTCATTATCACACCAAAGAGGAACTTTGTCACAAATGACACCGTACTCCTTTAAAGTTTGCCTCATCCATAGTAGTTAAGCACAACAACTACCGGCTGCCACATGCTCTGCTTCGGTGGACGAGAGGGACACACAACTTTGCTTCTTGGAAGACCAACTTACCAAAGAGCAACCAAGAAATTGGCACCCTCCAGAAGTGGACTTCCTATCCACCTTGTCCCCCGCCCAATCGGAATCTGTGAAGCCTTCAAGCTTGAAATTTGCTCCTCTTGGCTACCATAAGCCAAAGTTTGGGGTATGAGCCAAATATCGAAAGATTCTCTTGACCGCCGCATAGTGACTTTCCTTTGGTGCGGCTTGAAACCGTGCACACATCCCCACACTCAACATGATATCCGGTCTAGATGCACAAAGGTAAAGCAAGGAGCCAATCATGGAGCGATATACCTTTTGATCCACCGCTTTACCATTGGGATCGATGTCAAGTTGGCACTTGGTAGGCATTGGTATAGAAGCTGGCTTGACATCACTTAGCTTGAATCTTTTAAGAATGTCTTGAGTGTATTTGGCTTGGTTGATGAAGGTTCCTTCTCTTCGTTGTTTGATGTCAAAACCAAGGAAGAACTTCAACTCTCCCATCGAAGACATCTTGAACTTGGAGGTCATGAGAGCGGCAAATTCCTCATTGAAAGCTTTGTTAGGAGAACCAAAGATAATATCATCAACATATAGTTGGCATACAAACAACTCCCCTTTGACCTTCTTAGTAAAAAGAGTGGGATCAATTTGTCCTACTTCAAATCCACGATCTTGTAGCAACTCGGTAAGGTGGTCATACCACGCACGTGGGGCTTGTTTAAGGCCATAGAGTGCCTTATCGAGTTGATACACGTGATCCGGGAAGTAGGGGTCCTCGAACCCGGGGGGTTGCTTGACATAAACCAACTCATTAATGGGACCATTAAGAAAAGTACTTTTCACATCCATTTGTTGCAACTTAAAGTTGTGATGGGAAGCATAAGCAATCAACAAACGAATGGATTCAAGACGAGCAACGGGAGCAAAGGTTTCACTGTAGTCGATGCCCTCGACTTGGGAGTAGCCTTGTGCTACCAATCTTGCCTTGTTGCGAATGATGTTCCCATGAGCATCTTGCTTGTTCTTGAAGATCCACTTTGTTCCAATGACGTTGTGGTTTCCCGAAGGTCTTGGCACCAATCTCCACACCTTGTTGTACTCGAAGTTGTTTAGTTCTTCATGCATGGCATTGAGCCAATCCGAGTCTTCGAGCGCCTCATAGACCTTTTGGGGTTCAACACAAGAGACAAACGCATGATGTTCACAATAGTTAGCTAATTGTCTACGAGTGCTTACCCCCTTTCTTAGACTTCCAACCACGTTTTCCATGAGATGGCCTTGGGTGGTGAGTTTGGAAGCAATCTTCGCGGCACGACGCTCTAATTCTTCCTCGGGTGTGGAAGGAGGAAGGTTAACTTGATCATCTTGAGCGTCGCCTCGAGCTTTCTCATGATCTTGAAATTGCTTGAGGGGGAGAACTTGACCTTGGGCATCATTTGGAGGTTCACCTGCATCTTGAGGTTGATCTTGCCCTTGGTCTTGTTCATGAAGGTGAGGGCCTTCACTTTGTTCTTCGGAAGCGTGTGGGTCTTGGGGAGGTGATGGCTCCACTTGAGTGGAGCATTGTCCTTCTCCTTCGGCCACAAGGGGTTCCTCAATGGGTAGGATATGACCAATACCCATTCTTCTTATGGCTTGGGGAGGAATTTCATCACCTACATCACAAGTACCACTTTGCTCCACTTGGGAGCCGTTATTTTCATCAAACTCTACGTTACACGTCTCCTCAATGAGTCCGTTGGACTTGTTGAGAACACGGTAAGCATGAGAGTTTGTAGCATAACCAACAAATATGCCCTCATGAGCTCTAGCTTCAAATTTAGACAAACGAAGACCTTTCTTGAGAATGAAACACTTACACCCGAACACCCATAAGTACTTGAGATTGGGCTTGTTCCCGGTGAGTATCTCATACGGAGTCTTGTTCAAGCCTTTGCGGAGATAGAGCCGATTGGATGCATGACAAGCTGTGTTGATGGCTTCGTCCCAGAAGTCGTAAGGAGACTTGAACTCCGCCATCATGGTCCTTGCCGCATCCATCAACGTCCGGTTCTTTCTCTCCACAACACCATTTTTTTGAGGGGTATATGGTGCAGAATATTGATGCTTGATCCCTTCATCACTAAGAAACTCATCCAAGGTGTAGTTCTTGAATTCGGTGCCGTTGTCACTTCTTATTGTCAAGATCTTTGCATCGTGTTGACGTTGAGCTTCATTTGCAAAGTCGATGACGGTTTGTTGGGTCTCACTCTTCCTCTTGAAGAAGTATACCCAAGTGTATCTTGAATAATCATCCACTATCACCAAGCAATACTTTCTACCCCCAAGACTATCAAAGGATGGGGGCCCAAAGAGGTCCATGTGAAGGAGCTCCAAGGGTCTCTTCGAGTAGATGATAGTCGTGGGAGGGTGAGCCGTCTCATGAAGCTTTCCTTCGATACAAGCACTGCAAACACGATCTTTGGCAAAACTAACATTCGTTAGTCCATGAACATGGTCCCCCTTGAGAAGGCTTTGCAAAGATCTCATATTGACGTGGGCTAAACGGCGATGCCAAAGCCATCCCACATCAACCTTAGCCATTAGGCATGTCGCGGTCTTAGTGGGTTGCTCTGAGAAGTTAACCACATAGAGGCCGTTCTCGACATGCCCAACAAAGGCTACTTTAAGAGTCTTGCTCCACAAGAGGGAAACGGTATCAATATCAAAGAAGGTGGCAAAACCCATGAGTGCGAGTTGACGAACGGAAAGTAAATTGAACGCAAGGGACTCAACAAGCATGACTTTCTCGATCGTTAGATCATGAGAAATGACAACCTTGCCAAGACCCAATACCTTAGAATGTGAGGCATCACCCCATTCGACATTGGTGGGCATAGATGGGATATTGTGCACGTCCACCACCAAGTCCTTGCTCCCGGTCATATGATTTGTTGCTCCACTATCGAGCAACCATGATCCCCCACCGGAAGCAAACACCTACAAGAGATCAATGCTTGGTTTTAGGTACCCATTGAGTAATGGGTCCTTTGATGTTAGTAACAAGGGTCTTAGGAACCCAAATAGACCATTCAATGTACTCATAAGGAGAACCAACAAATTTAGCATAAACATGTCCATCACTAGCATGGCACAACACATAAGAGGGGTTAAAGTCGCCGGCTTTGTTGGGAGAGATGGCGTTGCGCTCTTTGGCTTTACCGCTCTTCCCATTGTTCTTCTTCTCCTTAGGAGCACCTTCTCCCTCCTTCACAAAGGTTTGCATGAGCAGAGGAGCTCGATTGGTCTTGCTCTTCTTCTCCTTGTTCTTCTTCTTGTTTTTGGACTTGGGTGCGAACCCAACTCCCTCCTTGCCCACAACTTCCTTTTGATTGCTCAAGAGGTCATTTAGGTTCTTCTCGCCTTGTATGCATGACACAAGACCTTTCTCGAGTTGTTCCTTCAACTTGGCATTTTCCTCCACAAGATGCACATGCTCACAACATGGGTTAGTAGCATTTGCATTATCAATTAAGACCATGTGAGGAAATGTGGCCTTTTCCTTGGTTAGCTTAACTTGGAGTTGAGCATGAGACTCCTTGAGGGTGGCATGAGCACCTTTCAAGACCTTGTGGGCCTTGTCAAGTACATCAAACTCCTCCATGAGTCTAACATGATCAACCCCAAGTTTAGCCTTCTCGGAAGCTAGAACACGAGACACAACAAGAGCATGATCAAGATCTTTCTTTAGTTTAGCATGACCATCGTTGTGTGACTCCTCAAGAGCCAAACGATTCCCACGCTCTTCCTCAAGAGTATTAGAGAGATCCGATATCTCATCGGCATAGTCACAACTATGACTTTCCATCTTAGTGATGGTTTCTTCATGAGCCTCGATCATGTCATTGGCTTCACCAAGTTGTTCCAAGAGAGCAACGAAATGCTTCTTGGATTTTCCCTTGAGCTTACTCATGAAGGACACAAATTCATTGATCTCCTCATTAGACCCCTTACCATTATCAAAGTCATCCGTTGAAGGAGGGTTAGGAATAATGGTGGTTTTAATGTTGGGGGTTACCTTGTTGGTGGCCTTAGCCATTTGGCACTTGGCGGTGATGTTCTCATTAGGTGCATCGAAGAGAGACACCTGAGGAGTTGAGACAATGGCAACGGATGCCATGGCCATTGTTTCACCATCTTCATCATCATCGTCATCCTCACGGTATTCTTCTTGAACCACCAACCCGCGAGGAGGAGTCTTCTTGGTGAAGTTGTTCTTGTTGGGGAAGGACCTGGCTTTGTCTTTTCGAATGAACTTGCCACCATTTTCCTCCCGCTTCTCGTATGGACAATCGGCAACGAAGTGGCTGACATTGCCACAGTTGAAACAAGTTCTGACTCGTTGCTTCCCCTTGAGGCCACTTGAGTTGTTCTTGTTGAAGTTGGGTCTTGTAGTCTTCTTACTCCAAAACTGTCTTGAGGCAAGAGCCATGTGCTCATGATAATCATACTTCGTGTCCTCGGGGTTGCTCTCCTCATCTTCCTCCGCTTCTTCTTCTTCCACACTAACCTTGGCCTTCAAGGCAAGATTGGGCTTCTTTGCCCTTTGAGAACGGAGCACCGCATTGTCGGCGGTCTTATCCAAGATGTTCATTGCAACAAACTCATCCAACACTTCACTAGAGGTCATGGAGTGGAAGTCCGGTCTTTGGCGGATGACGGAGGACATGGCCTTGTTGTAGGGCATCATGGCCTTGAGGAACTTGCGCTTGATCCAGTTGTCATCCGTGTCCTTGCTCCCATGATCTCGAAGTGCGACCGCAAGTTTGGTCACTCTTCGAAGAGCTCACGAGGTTCTTCATCCTCTTTCATTGCAAACTCATCGGATTCATCTTGCACCACTTCATAGTTGGAGCGTTGAATGCTAGCACTTCCTCGATACATACGCTCAACACACTTCCATGCTTCTTTAGCCATGACATGAGGTCGAAGATGAGGGAGATCTTCAGGAAGGATAGCATCTTGGATGATGAAGAAAGCACTCTCATTGAATTGATTGTCCACTTCTTCTCGAGGGGTGAAGTTGCTTGGATCATGAGGATAGAAACCTTCTTCAATAATTCTCCAAAGGTTAGTATTCACATGTTTTAAATGACGCTTGAAGCGATAAACCCAAGAATCATAATCTTCATTTTTCACATATTTAGGAGGAGGACCGGCATGATTCAAATGCGTAGAGGGAATCGGTCCTCTATACACCGGGGGTTCCACATGGGCATAGCTGCCGGTGCCATTTCTACCACTAGTAGATGGACTCTTTTCACTATTAGCTTCCCCCTTGTCGGGGTTAGCATCCGTCACCTTGTTAGTGGGATCACCCACTTTCATCGGCGAGGTAGATAGTTTGAGTCCCTCTAGGAATTCAGTAAACATGCTTTTAACCTCGGCCGTCATGGAGGTTTTCAATGTGTCTAAAGCCACATTGAATTCCTCACGTGAGACCGAGGTTCCCCCTTCGGCCGAAGACGAGATGGGATTCACACAGGAGTGTTCCTCCGCACCGTCGTTGACGTCAACCATACTCTTCGGACGACAAAGTCCTTAATAAAGAGATGAGGCTCTGATACCAATTGAAAGGATCGATATGGTTGACTAGAGGGGGGGGGGGTGAATAGGCAACTAACAATTTTTGACTTTTCTTTAACAATTTAAACCTTGCAATGAAATAGGTTGTCTAGATGTGCAACTACGTGGACAACCTATATGATGCAAAGACAATGAGCACCCAAGCAAGCAATGGATATAGCACAAGTAAGCTTGCAAAAGCAAAGGGATAAGATAACCAAGAGTGGAGCCGGTGGAGACGAGGATGTGTTACCGAAGTTCCTTCCTTTTAAGGGGAAGTACGTCTCCGTTAGAGCGGTGTGGAGGCACAATGCTCCCCAAGAAGCCACTAGGGCCACCGTAATCTCCTCACGCCCTCACACAATGCGAGATGCCGTGATTCCACTATTGGAGCCCTTGAAGGCGGCAGCCGGACCTTTACAAACAAGATTGGGGCTATCTCCACAACACTTGGAGGCTCCCAATAATCCCGCGAAGCTTCACCACAATGGAGTATGGCTTCAAGGTGACCTCAACCGTCTAGGGTGCTCAACACCCAAGAGTAACAAGATCCACAAGGGATAAGTGGGGGGAATCAAATATCCTGTGGTGGAAGTGTAGATCGGGCACTTGTCACCCAATCCCGAGCAAATCAACAAGTTTGATTGGCTAGGGAGAGAGATCGAGTGGAAAATGGAGCTTGGAGCAACAATGGAGCTTGGAGACGGAAGAGGTAGTCAACTAGAGGTAGAAGACTCCCCTTATATAGTCGTGGACAAAGTCCAACCGTTATCCACATGTTCAGCCCGCGACACACGGTACTACCGCTCCAGGGGCGCGGTACTACCGCGCGGCTGTGCAGTACTACCATGGCTAACCACAGTACTACCGCGACAACAACACAGGCCGGAACTAGCCTGATAAGGGGGCAGTACTACCGCTTGCGCGGTACTACCGCACCCACTTGTGGTAGTACTGCAAGGCATTAAAGTCACGGCCTGGGAAGGGCGCGGATGAAATAAATTACATCCGTGCCTACTTCCGCTGAACCGGAGGAGGTACAAAAATTCGACGCGGTTCTACCGCCCGCGAAGCGCGGTACTACCGTGCGGGGGCGGATGTAAAAAATTACATCCGCGCCTACTACCGCGACATTGCAGTACTAGGTAGGAGAGCCACGGTACTACGACTCCTAGGGAGCGGTACTACCGTGGGCCTCCGCGGTACTACCATGGAGGGCGCGGATGTAAAAAATTACATCCGCCCCTACTACCGCACCGGAGCGGCACAAGGCTAGGGAGCCACGGTACTACCGCTCCAGATGAGCGGTACTACCGTGACACCCAGCGGTACTACCGTGTGTACTTGCGGTACTACCGCAAACACAGCAGTAGTCGTCAGATTTCCGCACAACCAAGATAACAAAGAGAAGCTCCAAAATGCAGGGAAAGGAGGAACAAGTGTACGTGTTGATTCCACCCAAACCTTTCCGACGCGGACCCCCTCTTAATAGTACGGCTCTCCTACGAGTCAAGTCCACCAAAGAGAAACGTAGAATGACGCCGACTTCAATAGTCTCCGAGGGGCACTGAATCGTCTCGTGCCTAGATATGAATAACCTGAGAAACTCAAGGCACACGATTAGTCCGCAAATGCATTGTCATCAATCACCAAAACACCTGAGGGAAAAATATGCCCTTACACCATCTAAACCCTAGATTCCCCGAGGGATGAGATGACACAGGATCGATTCCTCCCCAAACCCTAGCCAAGGCCGGATAGCAACACAGAGGTTGCCCCTTGATCGGCCCGAGCGTCGGGGCAAGTGTAACGCCCCAGATTCGATGCGCCAGGTGTCTGCCAGTTATTCGTTGTCGTTGCCATGTCATTTTCTTGCATGTTGCATTTTATCATGTCATCATTTGCATTGCATTGCATACGTGTTCGTCTCATGCATCCGAGCATTTTCCCCATTGTCCGTTTTGCAATCCGGCACTCTTATGTCCTCCGGCGTCCCCCTTTTTGTCTCTCGTAGTGAGAGGGTATTAAACGTTCTCGGAATGGACCGAGCATTTCCAAGAGAACTTGGTACATCGCCGGTAGACCGCCTGTCAAGTTCCGTGCCATTTGGAGTCCGTTTGATACTCCAACGGTCAACTGCGTAGCCCAAAACCCCCCTTCTTTTGTGCAGCCCAACACCCCTCCAAAGTGGCCCATAACCCATCCAAACCCCCTCCATGCTCTCGGTCGTTCGATCACGATCACGTGGCCGAAAACCGCTCTCCATTTGGAGTCTCCTAGCTCCCTCTACCTATAAATTAGTTCCCCTCCCCCGAATTCACGGATGAACCCTAGCCTAATCCTCCCCGCCGCCATCGGACACGTCCGGCCGCAGCCGGACACGTCCGCCTGTCGCCCCCG
>NC_057798.1:559744629-559823353 GCF_018294505.1 Triticum aestivum
GCCGTCCCCCGCGGCGCGCCTCCGGCCAGATCCGGCAAGGAGCTGGCCGGATCCGCCCTTCCCCACTCCGCCGGCGTCTTCTCTAGCCATCTCCACGCCGCCCCGTCGCTAGAGAGACTCGCCACAGCCGCCATTGACTTCTTCAGCACATGAACCCTAGATTCTGAGGTCTAAATTTTCGACTAAGTCCCTGTTTCTACAACATTTTATGCCAGTGTTCATCGCATCATAACTCCATGCATACTGCTCCGTTTCATGCATGTAATATATAAAAATGATCATTTTGAGATGCTCTTAATTTCATTCCATTGTGCCATGTTTGTGTGAGTTCATCTTGATGCCCTAATCATCGTTGCAAGAGTGCTATATGATGTTATTCTGCTAAAACTGTTATAACTTGGTGATTTGTCATTTTTTTTGCATTTGATGTGTGCATCCTATGAGCATGAGTCCTACATAAGTTTTGAGCTATGTCATGCCATCTTTACAGGGGTGCAATCCATGTATTTTTGTGAGTGTTGTAGTGAGTGCATAGAGCTTGTTAAGTACGGTACTTGCTGTTGCTGTTTTGCTAGGCTGAATCTGTTATTTCGTGATGCTATGCAAGCCTGCTGCTACAAGTTATTCTATGCATAATATGGAGATGTTCACTAAGGATGTTTTATTATACATGTCATTCTCTATCCATCCATGCCCCTGGTTGCAATTATAGCCTACTGTAGATTGTTGTAATCTTGCTCTCATATTGCTAAATAATGTTGTTGTCAGCCTGTTAACATTAAGTTCAGTTTTGCCATGAGCTTTGCTAGTGATCCGTGCACCCTATGAACTTGTTCTTGCCATGTTTAGCTTCATAAACATGTCTTCTTACTGTTGGTTGCCTTGCCATGCCATGCAATGCTCTGTGGTGAGTGGTACAAGCTCATCAGCATCCCTACTTATTGTTGTTCCTGCCATGTTTGAATCTATCATATAACTTGCCATGTTTACATGGGTGCCATCATATCTTCTGATCCTTTTTGGCTCATGGTCAGTAAAGGGATTTTGTTCTATGCAATTATTAGATTCCTTTCCATGCCTTTGTTTTCGATGATAAGTTCTTGTAACATGTTGTTTGATAGCTCTAAACATTGCAACCTGATGTTATTTCTGCAAAGTCTGAAAACTGTTATTATTTGCAATCTTGCCATGTCTTTTTGAGCATGTTCTTGTGATTTCTGGAGATAGCTCAGTGTTCATGTTTTGTCATGCTTTACCTGTATATTATGCCCATGCCTTTTGTTTTCACATTGGGATGATGTAGCATGTTGTTTTGATGCTTGCAATATGCCTAGTTGCTGTTTTGGACAGCTTGTCCTTTAAACTTGTATAGAGTGTATGTGTTGAACCGTTGCTCCGTTTTGAGTGTGCTCTATATGAAACTTGCTTAGTTTTGCATGTAGTTTCATGTTATCATGTTGCATCCATGTTTTGAGAGTGTTTGCTTGATGTTTGTATGCATCTTGCATCAATGCCATGTTTAACTTGTTTTGCTCATATCTTCTAGGCCGTAGCTCCGAATTAAATGAACTTTATATGTAACTTAACTAGAATCTCGTGTAGATCATCTTGGTGCATTTTAACTTGCTGTTTAACAACTTGAACATAAGGTTTATTCAGATCTGACCGAAATTGTTATATGTTGTTCCCGGCCTCATTTAAACTTGCTTTGATGTGTTGCTCTTGTTTGCATCATCCCTTGCCATGAGTAGATTCATGTAGCCTTGTCATGCATCATGCTTGGTTGTGCATCATGTCTTTTATATGTGTGGTGTGTTTACTATGTTGTGTGTTTCTTCTCGATAGTTCCCGTTCCGTTGCGATCGTGAGGATTCGTTCGTCTATGCTTGGTTCGTCTTCGTGGCTTCATCTTCTTCATGGACTCGTTCTTCTTCCTAGCGGGATTTTAGGCAAGATGACCGCTACCCTGGATCTCACTACTATCACTGCTATGCTAGTTGCTTCGTTCTATCGCTTTGCTACGCTACCTATCATTTGCTCTTCAAGCCTCCCAATTGCCATGTCGGCCTCTAACCTTTTTATCCTTCCTAGCAAACCATTGCTTGGCTATGTTACCGATTTTGCTCAGCCCCTCTTATAGCATTGTTAGTTGCATGTGAAGTTGAAGATTGCTCCATGGTGGACAGGATTATGTTGGGATATCACAATATCTCTTATTTTAATTAATGCATCTATATACTTGGTAAAGGGTGGAAGACTCGGCCTTGTGCCTGGTGTTTTGTTCCACTCTTGCCGCCCTAGTTTCCGTCATACCGGTGTTATGTTCCCGGATTTTGCGTTCCTTACGCGGTTGGGTGATTTATGGGACCCCCTTGACAGTTCGCTTTGAAGAAAACTCCTCCAGCAAGGCCCAACCTTGGTTTTACCATTTGCCTCACCTAGCCCTTTTTCCCTTGGGTTTCCGGAGCCCGAGGGTCATCTTTATTTTAGCCCCCCCGGGCCAATGCTTGTCTAAGTGTTGGTCCAAACCGAGCAATGTCCGGCGCCCCCTAGGCAACCAGGGTCTATGCCAACCCGTCATCTTGCTCATCCGGTGTGCCCTGAGAACGAGATATGTGCAGCTCCTATCGGGATTTGTCGGCACATCCGGGTAGCTTTGCTGGTCTTGTTTTACCATTGTCGAAATGTCTTGTAAACCGGGATTCCGAGTCTGATCGGGTCTCCCTGGGAGAAGGAATATCCTTCGTTGATCGCGAGAGCTTATCATGGGCTAAGTTGGGACACCCCTGCAGGGTATAAACTTTCGAAAGCCGTGCCCGCGGTTATGCGGCAGATGGGAATTTGTTAATGTCCGGTTGTAGATAACTTGACACCAGATCCAAATTAAAATGCATCAACCGCGTGTGTAGCCGTGATGGTCTCTTTTTGGCGGAGTTCGGGAAGTGAACACGGTTTTTGGGTTATGTTTGACGTAAGTAGGAGTTCAGGATCACTTCTTGATCATTGCTAGCTTCACGACCGTTCCGTTTGTTCTCTTCTCACTCTTATTTGCGTATGTTAGCCACCATATATGCTTAGTCGCTGCTGCAACCTCACCACTTTACCCCTTCCTTTCCCATTAAGCTTTGCTAGTCTTGATACCCATGGTTATGGGATTGCTGAGTCCTCGTGGCTTACAGATTACTACAACAACAGTTGCAGGTACAGGTTCTGCGATGATCATGACGCGAGAGCGATGTTTGCTTGTTTTGGAGTTCTTCTTCTACTTCTTCTTTGATCAGGGGATAGGTTCCAGGTCGACAGCCTGGGCTAGTAGGGTGGATGTCGTTTGAGTTTCTGTTTGTGTTTCATCCGTAGTCGGGTGTTGATCTCTGGTATGACGATGTTGTATTCGTGTGGCATTGTATGCCTTATGTATGTTTCCCCATCTATTATGTAATGTTGATGTAATGATATCCACCTTGCAAAAGCGTCTTCAAGATGCACTTCTATCCTTGGTGGGACCTTCGAGTTCCTTTAGGATAGGGTCGCATCTTGGGCGTTACAGCAAGAGAGGGAGATCAGCGTCGATGGTATTCTCAACGGCGGTGGGCACCGAGAGGAGGGAACCCTAATGAGAGGGTAAAAGTCTCATACCCCCGATACTACTCATAGATTCATTAAAATAAGAAAACAACACACAAAAAATAGAATCTATCAAAAACAGAAGAGTGTGTAGCAATCTGTAACTTTCGAATACTTCTGTAACTCCAAATCTGAAATAAATTGCTGGACGTTAGGAATTTGTCTATTAATCATCTGCAAAAAGAATCAACCTAAAAGCACTCTTCTGTAAAAAATGACAGCTATTCTCGTGAGAGAAAAAGTTTCTGTTTTTTACAGCAAGATCGCAAAGACTTCACCCAAGTCTTCCCAATGGTTCTACTTGGCACAAACATTAATTAAAACATAAAACCACATCTAAACAAAGGCTAGATGAATTATTTATTACTAAACAGGAGAAAAAAAAGAAAAGAACAAAAATAAAATTGGGTTGCCTCCCAACAAGCGCTATCGTTTAATGCCCCTAGCTAGGCATAAAAACACGAATAGATCTAGGTATTGCCATCTTTGGTATGCAATCCATAAGTGGCTCTCATAATAGATTCATAAGGCAATTTTATTTTATTCCTAGGATAGTGTTCCATGCCCTTCCTTAACGGGAATTGGAATCTAATATTTCCTTCTTTTATCAATAATCGCACCAATCATTCTAAGGAAAGGTCTACCAAGAATAAAAGGACATGTAGGATTGCAATCTATATCAAGGACAATGAAATCTACAGGCACATAATTCCTATTTGCAACAATAATAACATCATTAATTCTTCCCATAGGTTTCTTAATGGTGGAATCCGCAAGATGCAAATTTAAAGAACAATCATCAAATTCACGAAAACCTAGCACATCACACAAATTTTTTGGAATCGTGGAGATTGCGTTGGTTTTCCCTTGAAGAGGAAAGGGTGATGCATCAAAGTAGCGTAAGTATTTCCCTTCGTTTTGAGAACCAAGGTATCAATCTAGTAGGAGACGATGCACAAGTCACCGAATACCTGCACAAACAATCAAGAACTTGCAACCAACGCGATAAAGGGGTTGTCAATCCCTTTACGGTCACTTGCAAAAGTGAGATCTGATAGAGATAATAAAGTAAACATGCTTGGTATTTTTGATGTATAGATTGGAAAGTAAAGATTGCAAAATAGTAAACGAGATTCAGTAATATGGAAAAGAGACTTTAATATAATGGAAAAGAGACCCGGGGGCCGTAGCTTTCACTAGTGGCTTCTCTCGAGATAGCATGTATTACGGTGGGCGAACACATTACTGCCGAGCAATTGATAGAAAAGTGCATAATTATGATGACATCTAAGGCAATGATCATGAACATAGGCATCACGTCCGTGTCAAGTAGACCGAATCCTGCCTCCGTTACTCCACACATCGACCGCTATCCCGCATGCATCTAGAGTATTAAGTTCATAAGAACGGAGTAATGCATTAAGCAAGATGACATGATGTAGAGGGATAAACTCAAGCAATATAATATGAACCCCATCTTTTTATCCTCGATGGCAACAATACAATACGTGCCTTGCTTCCCCCACTGTCACTGGGAAAGGACAACGCAAGATTGAACCCAAAGCTAAGCACTTCTCCCATGGCAAGAAAGATCAATCTAGTAGGCCAAACTAAACCGGTAATTCGAAGAGACTTGCAAAGATATAGAATCATGAATCTAAGAATTCAGAGAAGAACCAAATAATATTCATAGCTAATCTTGATCATGAATCCACAATTCATCAGATCTCGGCAAACATACCGCAAAAGAGTATTACATCGAATAAATCTCCAAGAACATCGAGGAGAACTTTATATTGAGAATCAAAGAGAGAAAAGAAGCCATCTAGCTAATAAATATGGACCCAAAGGTCTGTGGTAAACTACTCATGCTTCATCGGAGAGACAATGGTGTTGATGTAGAAGCCCTCCGTGATCGAATCCCCCTCTGGCAGATCACCGAAAAAGGCCCCAAGATGAGATCTCACAAGTACAGAAGGTTGCGGTGGTGGAAAAGTGGTTTCATGGCTCCCCCCGATGTTTTTAGGGTATAAGAGTATATATAGGCGAAAGAACTAGGTCGGTGGAGCTGCGAGGGGCCCACGAGGGTGGGGGGCACGCCCTCCTGCCTCGTAGACGCCTCATTGCGTCTCTGACTTCAACTCCAAGTCTTCTGGTTTGCTTTCGGTCCAAGAAAGATCATCGTGAAGGTTTCATTCCATTTGGACTCCATTTGGTATTCCTTTTCTGCAAAACTCTAAAATAGGCAAAAAAACAGAAACTGGCAATGGGCCTCTGGTTAATAGGTTAGTCCAAAAAATAATATGAAAGAGCATATTAAAGCCCATTAAACATCCAAAACAGATAATATAATAGCATGGAACAATAAAAAATTATAGATATGTTGGAGACGTATCAGCGAACGTTAAGCGTGTGGACCCTATTGGTTTGAGAACTATGTAGACATGACCGAGACACTTCTCTGATCAATAACCAATAGCGGAGCCTGGATACCCATATTGGCTCCTACATATTCTACGAAGATCTTTATCAGTCGAACCGTTATGACAACATACATAATCCCCTTTGTCTATCGGTATGTTACTTGCTCGAGATTCGATCGTTCGTATCTTCATACCTAGTTCTTCTCGTTACCAGCAACTCTCTTTACTTGTTCCGTAATACATCACCTCGTGACTAACTCCTTATTCATTTTCTTGCAAGCTTATGATGTGTATTACCGAGAGGGCCCAGAGATACCTCTCCGATACTCGGAGTGATAAATGCCAATCCCGATCTATGCCAACTCAATGAACACCTTCAGAGATACCTATAGAGCATCTTTGTGATCACCCAATTATGTTGTGACGTTTGATAGCACACAAGGCATTCCTCTGGTATCCGGGAGTTGCATAATCTCATAGTCGGAGGAATATGTATTTGACATGAAGAAAGCAATAGCAATAAACTAAACGATCATTATGCTAAGCTATGGGCGGGTCTTGTCCATAACATCATTCTCCTAATGATGTGATCCCATTATCAAATGAAAACGCATTTCTATGGCTAGGAAACCTTAACCATCTTTGATGAACGAGCTATTCTAGTAGAGGCATACTAGGGACACAGTATTTGTATTCACACATGTATTTAAGTTTCCGATCAATACAATTCTAGCATGAATAATAAACTTAAAGTGGAAATAATCCCTGGGTGGTTTTGGTAATTCAAAACAACATATAGCTCATTGAACTAATAGCCTTTCAAGTTAAATGTTTCAGAAAGTTCAATGTTTGGCATGGCATGGATTAGATATGTGGACCCCTCAAAATGCCGAGGACACAATTAGCAAAAGCTCAAGACTCTTCATTTCTATTTTAGTGATCCAAGATCACATTGAGTCCATAGGAAAAGCCAATACTATTAAAAGAGGATGAGGTGTTGCTTAATAATCTACTCCCTCCGTCCCATAATGTAAGTCATTTTTTGACTCTAGTGTAGTGTCAAAATGTCTTACATTATGGGACGGAGGAAGTACTTGCTAAAAATGCTTAGTGATATGCTCCAAAACTCTCAACCACTTTCTCATTTCCACATATGTCCTAAACCCAAAGTCAAATTCGGCCCCATCGATTTGATTCATCCGGCGCTACCGAGTTCACTTGACATAGCCATAGCCATAAACCATAATCAGTTCGGTCACACCGATACGGCTCTCGGTCCCACCGAGATGGCTTTGCAAACTCTGTGTTTCCCTTCGTAACATTTCAGTCTCACGAAATGAGCGATCTGTCCCATCGAGTTTACATTGCAAACTCTCTGTTTCCTTTCTGTAACATTTCAGTCTCACCAAAATGAGCGATTGGTCCCACCAAGTTTGCTTGACCAACTCTCCGTTTCATCTTTGCTGAAATCGGTCTCACCGATTTCATGCGATCGATCTCAGTGAGATGAGGTTTTTCCCTAGCCCTAGCACATCGGTCCCACAGAATTAATCTCGTCGGTCCCACTGAGATTCCTAACGTTAACATTTTCAATTGAATCAGTCTCACTGAGTTTCTCTATTCGGTCTGACCGAGTTGGGTAAAAAGTGTGTACCAGTTAGATTTCATGTGGAGGCTATATATACCCCTCCACCCCTTCTCCATTTCTGAGAGAGCCATCAGAATGTGCCTACACTTCCACTACTCATTTTCTGATAGAGAACCACCTACTCATGTGTTGAGACCAAGACATTACAATCCAACCACAAGAATCTTGATCTCTAGCCTTCCCCAAGTTGCTTTCCACTCAAATCATCTTTCCACCATACCCAAATCTGTGTGTGAGAGAGAGAGAGTTGAGTGTTGGGGATACTATCATTTGAAGCACGAGAGCAAGGAGTTCATCATCAACACACCATCTATTACCTTTTGGAGAGTGGTGTCTCCTAGATTGGTTAGGTGTCACTTGGGAGCCTCCGTCAAGATTGTAGGATGTAAAAGAGACACCACTCTCCAAAAGGTAATAGATGGAGTTCCGTCAACATGCCATCTTGGAAGACCCGAACACTACTCCGATGAGTGTTCGACTCCCTACAAAAGAAAAGAAGACTCACCTAAAAGGAGAAGTAGAAGAGATGAATCACCTCCAAGAAATAGAAGGAGTAGAGATGATCTTTATGAACAAAGACCCTCTCACATAAGCAAGGATTCAGAAAGGAAGGACAACTCATCGAGGAGCTACACAAAACGAAGACATCAATCTCATGTTGGTGAATGGGTATCCGGTTCCGACTCCGAAAACTACTCCGAGAGAACTTATCACTCCGACTCCGAATATACTCAAGATGAAGGTGTTGCTGGTCTTGCACTTGTGTCAACCAACTCCTACGACACATTGGACTCACCAAATGAAGGAATTGGAAGATGCTTCATGGCTAAAGGCCCTAAGGTATCACACCCCAAGTATATTGATTTCAAAAGTGATGAAGATGATTTGCTAGGTGATGATGATTTCCTTGTTGATAATGGTAGTGATGAAAATTATGATGAAATTGCTATTAATCATGCTAATCAAGATGAAACGAATGACAATGATAAGAAGGAGATTGAGCGTCTAACTAACGAACTAAACACTCTTAATTTAGCTCATGAAACCAAGAACTTTTAAAAACTCATGAGAAGCTACACTTCGAAAAGCTCAATTTAGAGCAAGAGCATGGGTTCTTAAAAGCAATCAATGATGATCTTCATAAGAAAAGTTCTTCTTACATTGCCAAGCATTTTCTCTTGTCTACTTACATGCCACAAGTAAAATCTAGCAACAAGAGCAAGAAAGATTCTTCTTCTAGTAGTAAGAATAACCATGCTAAATCCAATACTGTTGCTTGTAGTAGTTCTCTTGATTCCACTAATGATTCTCTTACCAAGTTACACTTGAGCAAGAAAATAGCTTATTGAAGGGATTTATAGAGAAAAGTGTTTACAAGAGCCTTGCCAGAAGTAAGCAATTTGAGGAAATTATACGCAAGCAAGGAAGGCACCGGAAGAATCAAGGTGTTGGTTTTGAACGAGAGCTCAACGCCAATGGAGTTGAGTCGGAAGAAGATCAATACACCAAGACGAAATTTGTTTCGCAACAAGAAAAGTATGATCCTACTTCCTTCAAGGGAACACAAGCTCAAGATGATCTTCCACCACAAGACCACAAGCTAAAAGGCAAGGACAAGCTTCAAGAAGAAATTGATGCATTTGAAGAAGCTCCAAAGGCCTTGGTCAAGTGCGTTCCCAAGACTATGTAGGGACCACGATCCCAATGGACTGAAGTCTCTATGCTTAAGTGTCGTCCCTAGATCGGTAATGCTGACACATGCAGTACTTGAGGAATTATAACAGAGTTCAAACACACACTTATTACATCGAGTCCTCATAAAGAGTATGATTACACAAAAATATCATGGCTGAAGGGCATCTAAAATAAATAACTGCAGAAGCTTCGAAGGTAAATGAGTCCATCAACTCCAATGACATAGCTGAGTGCAAGAAAATGGCATATCGCACCTTATTCGTCGTCTGAATAGTCTGCAGCCATGTAGGTCAGCACATTGAATATGCTGGCAGAGTTACACTGTAAAGCACTGAATGCAAGAACTATATCTACATGCAATATTTGGCTGGTGGAGGCTCTAAGTTTATGATTTTGCATAAAGCTAGTTTTTCCCTACAATAAAGGAATAAATTTATTTAACTACTCCCAAGTTGTGCCAATATTTGAGAAGGTTCCCCCAACTCAAAATCCCAATTAACAAGTATCATCATTAAACCCAATTCAAATTAATTAAAGAGTGATGAGATCAACAGTAATATCCAATTCCAGATACTCAGGATGTCCATAACTGGGGGCACGGATAACCAAGATTAGTTTATACACTCTGCAGAGGTTGCGCACTTTCCCCCACATGACTCGACCACATCCATGATCGGAAGATCGAGACATAGTCTTTCTGAAGCATTAACTCTCTACTCTGGGCAGACCGGTATACCTACTTTCCCTCTACATCCGCTAGTCCACCTCTTCGAGAGCTCATACAACTTACTCAACTATGCCAGAGCCCATAATGGCTTGTGGCTGCACACGGAAGTTTCTCTTCATGAAATATCATATGATCCCTTTGAACATGGGTGGAGAACCGAGGAAAAATCACACGAGTACCCCAAGATTTCCCTTAACTAACAACACTAGGTTCCCCAGGTGCCCCAACCAATCCACCTAGATGTGTATTAAAGTTGCTACCTTAATGTTATCCAGGATTAAGAACTCTCATTACTTCCATGTGAATTACGATCCAATCCCCGTCTACGAGCATGGCTAAGCAATAATAAAGCATAACGTATATTCCCGGGGTGATTAAAAGGTATTAGGTTCCTACCTCAAGTACTACCACATGCTCCCAATCCTACTCATGCAAATATTTGAGGGGCAAAAATAATGCATAGTAAAAGCTGGGTATGGAAGAGTATGATCGAAGTGTAACTTGCCTTGCTGACGATCTGCAAACTCTAGAGATTTTCTGTTGAAGTTTTGTGTTGTGAAGTTTCAAGTTTTGGGAAAGGATTTGATGCACTTTGGAATAAGGAGTGGCAAGATCCTAAGCTTGGGGATGCCCAAGGCACCCCAAGGTAAAATTTAAGGACAACCAAAAGCCTATGCTTGGGGATGCCCCGGAAGGCATCCCCTCTTTCGTCTTCGTCTATCGGTAACTTTACTTGAGGCTATATTTTTGTTCACCACATGGTATGTGTTTTGCTTGGAGCATCTTGTATGATTTGAGTCTTTGCTTTTTAGTTTACCACAATCATCCTTGCTGTACACACATTTTGTGAGAGATAGCACATGAATCGTGATTTATTAGAATACTCTCTGTGCTTCACTTATATCTTTTGAGCTAGGCAATATTGCTCTAGTGCTTCACATATATCTTTTTAGAGCACGGCAGTGGTTTTATTTTATAGATATTGTTAAACTCTCATGCTTCACTTAGATTATTTTCAGAGTCTTTTAGAACAGCATGGTAATTTGCTTTGGTTATAAAACTAGTCCTAATATGATGGGCATCCAAGATGGGTATAATAAGAACTTTCATATGAAGTGCATTGAATACTATGAAAGTTTGATTCTTTATGATTGTTTTGATATGTGAAGATGGTGATATTAGAGTCATGCTAGTAGAGTAGTTGTGAATTTGAGAGATACTTGTGTTAAAGTTTGTGATTCCGGTAAGATGCACGTATGGTGAACAGTTATGTGATGTAGTTGGAGCATGATTTATTTATTGATTGTCTTCCTTATGATTGGCGGTCGGGGACGAGCTATGGTATTTTCCTACCAATCTATCCCCCTAGGAGCATGCGTGTAGTACTTTGTTTTGATAACTAATAAAATTTTGCAATAAGTATGTGAGTTCTTTATGACTAATGTTGAGTCCATGGATTATACACACTCTCACCTTTCCACCATTGCTAGCCTCTCTTGTGTCGCACAACTTTTGCCGATACCATACACCCACCATATACCTTCCTCAAAATAGCTACCATACCTACCTATTATGGCATTTCCATAGCCATTCTGAGATATAGTGCCATGCAACTTTGTACCCTTCCGTTTATTATGACACACAACATCATTCTCATATTGCTTTGCATGATCATATAGTTGATATCGTATTTTTGGCAAAGCCACCGTTCATAATTCTTTCATACATATCACTCTTGAATCATTGCACATCCTGGTACACCGCCGGATGCATTCACATAGAGTCATATTTTCTTCTAAGTCTTGAGTTATAAGTAAATAAAAGTGTGATGATCTTCATTATTAGAGCATTGTCCCATGTGAGGAAAGGATGATGGAGACTATGATTCCCCCACAAGTCGGGATGAGACTCCGGACGAAAAAAAAGCCATAAAAAAGCGAAGGCCCAAATAAAAAAATGAGAGAAAAAGAGAGAAGGGGCAATGTTACTATCCTTTTTCCACACATGTGCTTCAAAGTAGCACCATGATCTTCATGATAGAGAGTCTCTATGTTGTCAGTTTCATATACTAGTGGGAATTTTTCATTATAGAACTTGGCTTGTATATTCCAATGATGGGTTCGTCAAAGTGCCCTAGGTCTTCGTGAGCAAGCAAGTTGGATGCACACCCATTTAGTTTCTTTTTGAGCTTTCATACACTTATAGCTCTAGTGCATCCGTTGCATGGAAATCCCTACTCACTCACATTGATATCTATTGATGGGCATCTCCATAGCCCATCGATACGCCTAGTTGATGTGAGACTATCTTCTCCGTTTTTGTCTTCTCCACAACCACCCTTCTACTCCACCTATAGTGCTATATCCATGGCTCACGCTCATGTATTGCGTGAAGATTGAAAAAGTTTGAGAACATCAAAAGTATGAAACAATTGCTTGGCTTGTCATTGGGGTTGTGCATGATTTAAATATTTTGTGTGATGAAGATAGATTATAGCCAGACTATATGATTTTGTAGGCATAGCTTTCTTTTGCCATGTTATTTTGAGAAGACATGATTGCTTTGTTAGTATGCTTGAAGTATTATTGTTTTTATGTCAATATTATACTTTTGTCTTGAATCTTTCGAATCTGAACTTTCATGCCACAATAAAGAAAATTACATTGATAAATATGTAGGTAGCATTCCACATCAAAAATTCTGTTTTTAGCATTTACCTACTCGAGGACGAGCAGGAATTAAGCTTGGGGATGCTTGATACGTCTCCAACGTATCTATGATTTTTGATTGTTCCATGCTATTATATTATCTGTTTTGGATGTTTAATGGGCTTTAATATGCTATTTTATATTATTTTTGGGACTAACCTATTAATCGAGGGCCCAATGCTAGTTCCTGTTTTTTTGCCTATTTTAGATTTTTGTAGAAAAGGAATACCAAACGGAGTCCAAATGGAATGAAACCTTCGCGATGATCTTTCTTGGACCAAAAGCAAACCAGAAGACTTGGAGATGAAGTCGGAGATGCAACGAGGAAGCCACGAGGAAGGAGGGCGCGCCCAGGGGGGTAGGTGCACCCCCACCCTTGTGGGCCCCTCGTGGCTCCCCTGACCTAGTTCCTTCGCCTATATATACTCTTATACCTAAAACATTAGGGGGAGCCACGAAACCACTTTTCCACCGCTACTACCTTCTGTACCCATGAGATCCCATCTAGGGGCCTTTTCTGGCGTCCTGTCGGAGGGGGATTCGATCATGGAGGGCTTCTACATCAACACCATTACCTCTCCGATGAAGCTTGAGTAGTTTACCAGAGACCTTCGGGTCCATAGTTATTAGCTAGATGACTTCTTCTCTCTCTTTGATTCTCAATACCATGTTCTCCTCGATGTTCTTGGAGATCTGTTTGATGTAATACTCTTTTGCGGTGTGTTTGCCGAGATTCGATGAATTGTGGATTTATGAACATGATTATCTATGAATATTATTTGGTTTTTCTCTGAATTCTTATATGCATGATTTGATATCTTGGCCAGTCTCTTCGAATTATCGATTTAGCTTGGCCTACTAGATTGATCTTTGTTGCAATGGGAGAAGTGCTTAGCTTTGGGTTCAATCTTGCGGTGTCCTTTCCTAGTGACAGTAGGGGCAGCAAGGCACATATAGTATTGTTGCCATCAAGGATAACAAGATGGGGTTTTCATCATATTGCTTGAGTTAATTCCTCTACATCATGTCATCTTGCTTAATGCGTTACTCCGTTCTTTACGGACTTAATACTCTAGATGCATGCTAGATAGGAGTCGATGTGTGGAGTAATAGTAGTAGATGCAGGCGGGAGTCGGTCTACTTGACAAGGACGTGATGCCTATGTTCATGATCATTGCCTTAGATGTCATCAAAATTATGCGCTTTCTATCAATTGCTCGGCAGTAATTTGTTCACACATCGTAATATATGCTATCTCGAGAGAAGACACTAGTGAAACCTATGGCCCCCAGGTCTCTTTTCCATTATATTGAATCTTGTTTACATCTTGCTAGTTTTTGATCTATTATTTTGCAATATTTACTTTCCAATCTATAAACCAAAAATACCAAAAATATTTACTTTACCGTTTATCTATCTCTATCAGATCTCACTTTTGAGAGTGACCATGAAGGGATTGACAACCCCTTTATCGTGTTGGTTGCAAGTTCTTGATTTTTTGTGCAGGTATTCGGTGACTTGTGCATCATCTCCTACTGGATTGATACCTTGGTTCTCAAAACTGAGGGAAATACTTACGCTACTTTGCTGCATCACCCTTTCCTCTTCAAGGGAAAACCAACACAAGCTCAAAAGGTAGCACCATCCCCACTCCGATTCCAAGCACAAAGATCAATGCCTATATTCTTTCCACTTTTGAGACTACTCTATCCACTTCAAACTCTGTTAGATTAGATTTGACGCAAAAATTTAGGTTTAGGTTTCCGCCGAACTCATTGAGGGAGTCCTGGATTTGTGGGTCCTCTGGTGTCCGACCTAGGAGTATGGGCCGGGTTGGATGGGCCGTACAAGATCAAGCTGAAGATTATCCACCATGTCCGGATGGGACTTCTCAATACGTGGACGGGAAGAATAGAGTCCGGAAGCTTCCTTCCCTAATAAACCGACCTTGTACAAACCCTATCCCTCTCTAGTGTGTATATAAACTGGGGGGGGGGTGTTAGTCCGTAGAGGCTATCTTTTTCACCATTGTTGGAATTCTCATAGGCTAGACATCTAGGGTTAGCCATTACGATCTTGAGGTAGATCAACTCTTGTAATCTTCATACTCATCGAATATAATCAAGCAGGAGTAGGGTTTTGCCTCCGTTAAGAGGGCCCAACCCTGGGTAAACACTATGTTCCCTGGCTTCATGTTACCATCGATCCTTAGACATACAGCTTGGGCCCCCTACCCGAGATCTGCCGGTTTTGACACTGACATTGGTGCTTTCATTGAGAGCTCTGACGTGCTGTCTGCAAAAAGCGATCTATGGCTTGCCTAGTCATGAACAACAATATCACTTCGGGAGGGTGCTTAGCTTCGGGGCAGACCCTCCAGTTCGGCGGTTTCACCATAAGGGCCCGTGCGGCCGTCAAGCCTGTAACTGCCCCCACGGCTGCCAGACACTGTCCCTGCATTGGCCCTAAGTACTCCGAAAAATTGGATCCAACGGATGTTTCGTCTTTAAATGAACTTCTAGACCGCATCACCGCCCTGGGAGTCTCAACAGACTATGATCGGATCGGGCTCAAGCCCGACCAGAGGGAAATTAATCACCCACCAATCCCCCACTTCATGGCGGTCGTTGAGGAACCGACCAGAGACACATCACTCCCCATATTGAAAACCAAGTATGTTTGGGTCCCCGAATCCCCTGGGCCGGATACTTCCCCTTCAGACGAGACTTTATGCCCTATGGATTCTGGCTCAAGTGTAGGATCGCCAGAGCCTTTGCGCTTGACCTGACCCGAACCGATCACTTCAGAAACCATTCTAGCTCCAGACACAGATGTGGGACGGGATCCAAAATTTAATCGACCCACCCACCACAATCTATATTCTCCAAGAAACTCGGATCTTCCAGACACATACGATCTGATGTATGTGCGGCAGCAGCCTAAGGAAACGGTCCACCACTTTTGGGCCAGATTCCTGTTTGTTAAAAACAGGATCAAAGACTGCTCGGACGATAATGTAGTTTTGGTTTTCCGCCGTAACTACACCGACGAAGGAATATTAAACGCCCTCGACAGTCGCCACATACATAGGTTCACGGAATTATCGCACGTAGTACAAAAGTACTGTGCAATGGAAAGAACATGGGAGGCCCAGAAAACTCGACTAGAGCCTGCTGCCTTGACGCAGTGTGCGGCCTGGGCCAAACGAATACATCCTGGTGGGTCACCCGACCACCAGTCTACGAGCAGGAAGAACAAACCCTTCACGGGACACATGTTCATTCTTGACGATCTGTTGGACAAGCCCTACCCGATTCATGCCACTCCGCACATAGTCCCAACCTATAGCCTTCGAGCATGTTGGGTACTCCGACTAGTAGCAAAAAGTGGAGAGGCCATACTTACCACAACTCCAGAGAGATACTCACCGGAGAAGGACAACTTTGATGCCCTAACAGTCTTCGAGACCTTTTGTTCGAACAATAGGCGCAAACAGGCACTCCGCGACCTTGCCAAAGTCCATCAAGTTACCGCACTAAGGCCATGGAACGACACGACAATAACCTTTACGGCCGAAGACGAACCAAAGGCTCGGTCAGTCCGAGCACCCGCCGCCTTAGTACTAAACCCCATCGTTGATGGTTTTTGGCTTACTAAAGTGCTCATGGACGGCGGCAACGGACTTGACCGAGCCTTGACGATACGCTTGACAAAATGCAGATGGATAGATCACACATCGAGCAAAGCAATACCACCGTTCGAGGTATTATCCCCAGCCGAGAAGCACACTGCTCGGGAAAAATTAAACTGGATGTGGTGTTCGGCACGCCTGAGAACTATAGATCCGAAGAAATTGCTCATTCATGTGGTCCCCTTCAACAGTGGGTATCACACTATCCTTGGCAGGGACGCTTTCTCACGCTTTCAAGCTATACCCCATTATGGGTATATGAAACTCAAAATGCCCGGCCCTAATGGAATTATCACAATCTCGAGCGACCCGGACAAAGCCCTTCGTGCCAAAAACGAAACTGCATCCTTGGCCCTTGAGGCACTATCCGAAGCCCTAGTGGTGGAGGAATTAACCACCTTACACTCCATGATGGATAGGGACGATGTGATCCTTGATAAGAGATCCAAGTCCACCTCTTTCAAGCCAACCGAGGAAATAGTGAAATTCCAAGTGCACCCGATGGACCCTAATAAAACAACATCTATCGGAGCACAGCTATATCCGGCAGTGGACACCGCCCTACGCGCATTCCTATGCGAGAATTGGGACATTTTCGCCTGGCACCCATCAGACATGCCCGACATCCCGCGAAGACTGGCCGAACACAGTCTCAACATAATGAAATGATTCAAACCCGTGAAGCAGACACTACGACGATTCTCCGAACCCAATCGTCAGGCTATGGGAGAAGAGCTAGCCAAGTTATTAGAGGTTGGTTTATTAGGGAAATCAAACATCCGGATTGGTTAGCCAACCTGATTATGGTACCCATAAAGGACAAATCATGGCACCTGTGTGTCGACTTCAAGGACCTCAACAGGGCTTGCCCTAAAGATCCATTCCCATTACCTCACATCGACCAAATCATTGGTGCAACTGCAGGGCACGTTTCTTTGTGTTTCCTCGATGCCTATTCAGGATACCATCAGGAATCGGACCAGGCTGCAATTGCATTCATCACCCCTTATGGTCCTTTCTGCTTCAACACTATGCCCTTCAGGCTCAAAAACGCTGGGGCTACTTACCAACGTATGATCCAAACTTGCTTGGAAAAACAAATCGGCAAAACAGTCAAAGCATACATGGACGACATGGTCATTAATAAAAAACGCGTTGAGACACTGGTAGATGATCTCCGCCTCACCTTCGAAAACCTCGGTACATACAACATACGACTTAATCCGGAAAACTGTGTCTTTAGAGTACCAGCCGGAAAATTGGTGGGCTTCATTGTTTCCCATAGAGGAACAGAGGCAAACCCAGCCAAGATCTGAGCTCTGTCACAATTGGCCATCCCAACAGACCTAAAGCAGGTCCAGAAACTATCTGGGTGCGTTGCAGCCTTAAGCCAATTTATCTCCAAATTAGGAGAAAAAGCATTACCACTCTACAAGCTACCGCACCGCACTGACAACTTCAAATGTACGGATGCAACCACATCTAGATTGGAAGAAATCAAGGCCCTTCTGGCAAGCAACCCAAGCTTGGCCACACCAGGTGTTGGAGAGCCTATGTTAATATATATTTCGGCAACTAACCAAGTAGTCAGCGTTGTCCTCGTCGTTGAACAAGGGAAGGAGGGACATAAATTCCCCACCCAAAAACCAGTCTACTATGTATCGGAGGTCCTTACACCTTGCAGATCCTGATACCCCCACTATCAGAAGATAGCCTACATAGTCTTCATGGCATCCCGCAAACTTCGACACTACTTTCAAGAGTGTTCAGTCACAGTGGCATCTGAAGTACCACTCAATGACATTATCAATAACAGGGACGCCATTGGCCACATAGCCAAATGGGCCATCGAGCTATTACCGTTCAAAATCATATACAAGCCATGATGGGCTATTAAATCCCAGGTATTGGCCGACTTTGTCGCCGAATGGACGGAAACCAAACTCCCTAAAGAGTACAATGCATACTCCAATTAGATTATGTACTTCAATGGCTCTAAAATGCTAACTGGACTGGGGGATGGTGTAGTCCTCACATCCCCTACTGGGGACACAGTCTTCTACGTACTGCAAATTATGTATATAGACTCTAACAATGCAGCCGAGTACGAGGCACTACTACATGGTCTTCACATGGTTGTCTCCATGGGTATACAACACTTGGAGGTGTGTGATGATTTGAACCTTGCAATTTCCCAGGTCAATGGAGAGTTCAATGCAAAGGACCCAAAAATGGCGGCACATCGAAATGCCATATTGAAAATATCATCTCGGTTTGAAGGACTTGAGTTCCATCATGTCGCCTGAGAAAGTAATCAGGCAGCCGACATCCTCGCTCAAATGGGCGCTAAGCGCAACCCCGTGCCACTGAACACCTTTGTGGAAAGGCTCTTTAAGCCATCTGTAGTGTGGCAGGGTGAGAGCGGAGGAGGCAATACGAACCTGATCACACCCCAGCCGCTGAACACAATGCAAACACCGTCGAGGATCCGGATATCGAGATAACACCCTCTGCTCATGAGATCATGGCAGTTATTGCTCCCTGACCGAACCATTCCTGGCCTACCTTAATAGGCAAGAGCTCCCCGACGATCAAAACAAGGCTTGATGCATAGTTCGGCGCTCTAAAGCCTTTAAAGTGCATAAGGGTGAACTATATAAAAGAAGTACTATCGGAGTCCTTCAAAGGTGCATCTCCGAAGAAGGAAGGCAACTCTTGGCAGAAATACATGCTGGCCTCGGCGGTCATCATGCCGCAGCTCGAGCCCTCGTAAGCAAGGCATTCCAAATAGGGTTTTTCTGGCCCACGGCTTGGGCAGATGTTCAGGCCCTTGTCCAATGTTGCGTGGCTGTCAACTTTTCGCCAGTCAAAGACACATGCCTCCCACCACATTAAGAACAATCCCCATTACTTGGCCCTTCGCGGTCTGGGGGCTTGACATGGTTGGACCCCATAAAGGGGGAAGCTACAAAAAGAAATACTTGCTGGTCATGGTGGATAAATTCACTAAATGGATAGAGGCCAAACCAGTAAAAACTGCTGAGACCAGTCCACTAATTGACTTTATATCTAGCCTAGTCCACTGTTATGGTGTCACGCACAGTATCATCACTGATAATGGCTCTAACTTCACAGCTAATGAGGTGAAAACTTGGTGCACTATGTTGGGCATTAAACTCAACTATGCATCTATATACCACCATCAAACAAACGGCCAAGTCGAACAGGACAATGGTCTGATCATGAGTGGTATTAAGCTAAGACTAGTGCGCTCTTTACGAGAATCAGACAAGCACTGGGTCAAGGAACTCGACTTCGTACTTTGAGAACTCCGGACCACACCCAATCGAACGACCGGATACACACCTTTCTTTATGGTGTACGGCGCAGAGGCCGTATTGCCCTGCGATATTATTCATGACTCACCTAGAGTGCGCATGTATGAAGAGAAAGAAGTCGAACTAGATCAGCAGGATGAACTAGAAGGACTCGAAGAGGAGCGCAACATTGCTAAGGCTCGTTCCGCATTCTATCAACAACAGGCCAGGCGTTACCAAAGCAGAGAAGTGCGGGCTAAAACATACAATGTCAGAGAACTTGTTCTACGCCTCCCAGAGAAGAAAAATGATACGCTCAAACCCAAATGGGAGGGCCCCTTCATAATAGATTAAATCCTTACTGGAGGGGCCTATCGCCTTCGCAATGCAGAGGATAATCGCCTTGGGCCGAACCCATGGAACGCCGCCCGGCTCCGAAGATTTTACGCATAGTTCGGCCTCTTAGATTTCATTTTAAACTAGGTTTTTTCCTCTTTTGTCTCCCCTTTTTAATTTTTCCCTTTCTTATTATATGTATGTTCGGATCGACCGCATTGTTGGGGGTACACATCTTTAAATGTATACACCCACCATACATGGGGGCTTCTTTTAAATAAGCAATTTATTGAAAAGCTTATAAGCTTCTTTCACCCATAATGGTCGTTGTTTCTGCCATTTTATGCACCTCTATGACTTAAGTTTTTGCCAAGCTGAGTTGCCTACCTCCTGTGTTTATACCCTACGTTCCTGATTGTTTGGCTAGGGTGTAAAGGGAGCACCTCTGCGAGTGCTACAACCGAGTTATCCGGACCTATACCTTAGACGGGTGAAGCCGAAAGCTAGCGTTCTTCAGGGAATAATTGGTCAGCACGTATAGAATAGACTGTTCCTGGACAACACTATGAAATTGGTTGCCTGTACTTCGGATACAAGCCTAGCCCAAGGAATGGAACCCCTAACGAAACTATTTTTCTTGGAAGATGTTTCTTATGTTAAAAAGTAATATAACATAACTCCCTGAACACTTTTTGTCTGTTCGAGCAATATGACCGGATTGCCTGGTTTCCGAAGATACTAAACGTTTCATAGTTAGATGTGGTATATGGAAACACTCCAACCATATGGTTCGAAGGTGGAAGCCAAAGGTCTGCGATGACAAAAAAATTATAAGTTCGGCATGAGATAAGTTTGGTCATAAAGTACATTGTTACATCGAATCGAATGCTTACTCTCTTTCTATGCCATCTAATAGACTATCTAGTTTACAATCTTGTTGCGAAAACTTCGCCGCTGTCATTACTTGGTCGTTTACCAAGCTAACAGGAATTTCCTTCCCGTCAGGCCCTTGCGGTCCAACTCGGGCCATATGGTTTGGATCAGGTCCGGTGTAGCGTGTCTTCACCACCGCCCATGCCTCTCGTGCACCTTCACGGCATGCGGACGTCTTCCATAGCTCGAAGCAACGCCGAGCACCCTTGAATAGATCTGCCAATCCCTCCATACTTTCTAGAGGGATGTCGGAGGGCTATAAGGCTTTGGCCATATTCTTCATGGCCTTCCGGGCACGCTCGTGCAGCTTTGCCAGTTCCTTTAGAACATCGCTTTGCAGCCCGGACCCTTCCTCCTCGGGGCGGCCGGTCAACACACCTGTATCGACCGAACTATAACATTCCGCATTATATGATTAATACCAATAATCTGGACAGTTCACAAGTCATACCGAATATGCCGCCCTTCAGCTTCTGGTTTTACTGTTGTGCCTCCAAGAGTTGAGCCCTTAAGCTCTTTATCACTTCGGTTTGCTTCTTACCTTCTTCTTCTAGTTTTTTATCTTTGCCAAAATACATTGGGGCACTCTTCATTTCATCAAGCTCAGAGACAGCGGCTTTCAGCTGTGTCCGGCTTGTCTCGAGCTCCAGGGACAATGCACCGTTCTTCTCCTTGAGAACCTGCGGTCATAAACGATCCTCAAATCGGTTTGTTCCTACCTCTTTAATCTTGGGGGCTACTACTATCTATCTACTAATTTTTTTTACCTGCATATCTTTTGAGAACATGCGAGCAACTCATGTGATTCCATATTGGGCAGCTCGGATATATGCACCTACTGTGCTTAGGGCGGTAAACTCCGGTTCCGTTAAGGCAGGGGCGCACAAGTCTTCTTTCAAGTGACAATGATTCATCGCACTCTCAACTTCGGTGTTAGTGATAGACATCTCATCCGGCTCTCCGTGAGGCGAATGAGTCTATGCCGCACCAGCATGCGGTCCCTTCCTGGTTGATGTCTCCGGCACCGTATTGACCACGGCTCGGTTGGCTAGGATCTTGTCCATGGTTCGCAGTATACCCCCCCTGCGATGATAGAAGGAGGATGCAAATGACAATTCGGCTTCGCACCCAAATATGAAATAGAAGGAATATACCTTTTCGGTGATGGAGTAGGCTCAGTGGTGCTTCGTGCTTCCTTTCGCTTTGCATGACCCTTTCATGAAGATGCTGACCTTCTCTTGGTCGCCCGTCCTTGGGTATGGCTTGCGGAGCGCCGATCCTACGAAACATGGTCCAATGCGGAGGATAAGAAATGATCATAAGTATGTCTCTTCCCTAAGAATACAATTTTCAAACACTTACCTTCACAAAAGGATAGAGGTCAGGGTAATAATCCACAATGGCTACTTCTAAGCCGTGAAGGCTCGCCTGATAGTAGACTCCGTCTTCAAACTCTACAAATATGTCCGGATCCTCATGGAATCCGGGATCTTCATTGCAATCGTGATCCTCTGGCTGAGGAGCGGGGCAGTGAATGTTCTCAATCATTTGCCTCCATGACTATTTAAAAAGCAACCAGGGTATTCAGTTAATGCACCTCAATGAAAATTACTGAACGGTTTAAAAAAACTTACCCATTCAATGGGATTGTACATGGAGAAGCCCTCTCGATAATTTAAACGGATGAAGTCTTCTTCTTCTCCTTTATAAAGGCCGGTCAGCATGGCAGCCAGTGTGGCTTGGCTATCCGAACCCTCTCGCTTGTAGTGGGATGCGCCGTCCTCCCCGTTGTAGTTCCATAAGGAAGTCACCCTGGATTGAAGTGGGTGGATGCATCGCTTTATCGCAGTGGTCATAACTTCAACTATGGAGAGTCCGGAATGGGTCAGTAACCTGACCTTGTTTACCAATCTCATTACTACCGCACAGTCTTCTTGATGAGGGGACTTGGGACGCCAGCTATATAGCTTCTTCAAGGGGGCGCTAGAGAATTCTGGCAGTCTATGCCAAACAGGGTCTGGAAGAGGAACATCCTTGATATAGAACCATTCCGAAGACCATTCGGCCTCTTCGGAGTCCTGACTACATAGCCAATGCGCCATACTTCGGCGCCACCCAGTTCAAAAATAGAACCACCACCCTAATGGCGGGGGGAGAGGCAGAAGAACTTTTTCCATAGTTCAAAGTGAGCCTCGCAGCCCAAAAATAATTCGCAAAGTGCGATGAAACCAGAGATATGTAAAATGGAACCTGGTGTGAGGTTGTGCAGTTGGATCCCCTAGTGTTCCAGTAGGCCCATATGGAAAGGCTGGATTGGGAATCCCACGCCCCTCAAGAGGAATGAGATGAAGCACACCCTCTCCCCTTGGCTGGGATTGGGGAAATTCTCTGCCAATGCATCAATGCCGATAGAAGTTAACCCTGCCCGTACGGAGACTAGATCCGAGGGAGGGAGATATCCTTGCGTCTGGAGTCAACTGAGCTGGAGATGGGATACAAAGCAACTTTGCCAATCCCCCTCTTGAGGGCCATGAGGATGTGAGGAGGAGCCAGGGACACTAGCCATGGTCTGAATTTTTCCGTGGTTTGCTCTGTTGTTCTTGGAGTGGTGCTAGATGGCATTTTGAAGATCTCACCTCGTTATATAGGCGTAGCCTATGCCTGTCAGAAATATTAAAGTACAAAGGTAATGGACCGTTTGCATTCACTCAGACGCATGGAAATCGAGGCAACGACATGGATGAATCATAAAGACTGGACGCAAAAACCAATGGCGGACTATCATCAATCCGGAATATGATGAAGTACCCACCTTGCAAAGCTGAAGACTTGCGTCCACGCACTACATCGTCATTGAAGGCAAGTTCGGGGGCTACTAAGGGAGTCCTGGATTTGGGGGTCCTCAGGTGTCCGGCCTAGGAGTATGGGCGGGTTGGATGGCCATACAAGATCAAGCTGAAGATTATCCACCGTGTCTGGATGGGACTTCTCAATATGTGGATGACAAGAATAGAGTCCGGAAGCTTCCTTCTGTGATAAACCGACCTTGTACAAACCCTAGACCTCTCTGGTGTGTATATAAACTAGGGGGGGGGTTAGTCTGTAGAGGCTATCTTTTTCACCATCGTTGGAATTCTCATAGGCTAGACATCTAGGGTTGGCCATTACGATCTTGAGGTAGATCAACTCTTGTAATCTTCATACTAGTCGAATATAATCAAGCAGGAGTAGGGTTTTACCTCCCTTAAGAGGGCCCGAACCTGGGTAAACACTTTGTTCCCTGGCTTCCTGTTACCATTGATCCTTAGACGCACATCTTGGGCCATCCTACCCGAGATCTGCCAGTTTTGACACCGACACTCATCTTGGACCGACCGATATAAGAATTTCAGTCTCACCGATTTGGCTCAGGCAATAGCACGAGTATTTTTCGGTCTGACCGAAAAATAACAATCGGTGTGACCTAGTTCATCTCTTTTTAAATCCCTAGCAACTCGTAGTCACCGAACTACATCTCGGTCGAATGGATCTTGCATGTTTAGACTCCAGCACTGCTTCGGTGTTGATACGTCTCCAACGTATCTATAATTTTTGATTGTTCCATGCTATCATATTATCTGTTTTGGATATTTAATAGGCATTTATATGCTATTTTATATTATTTTTGGGACTAACCTATTAACTGAGGGCCTAGTTCTAGTTTATGTTTTTTTGCCTATTTAAGAGTTTTGCAGAAAAGGAATACCAAACGGAGTCCAAACGGAATGAAACCTTCGCGGTGATCTTTCTTGAACCGAAAGCAAAAAAGAAGACTTGGAGATGAAGTCGGAGACGCAACGAGTCAGCGACGAGGCAGGAAGGCGCGCCTACCACCCTCGTGGCCCCCTCGTAGCTCTCCTGACCTAGTTCCTTCGCATATATATACTCTTATACCCTAAAAACATTAGGAGGAGCCACGAAACCACTTTTCCACTGCCACAACCTTCTGTACCCGTGAGATCCCATCTTGGGGCCTTTTCCGGCGTCCTCTCAGAGGGGGATTCGATCACGAAGGGCTTCTATATCAACACCATTACCTCCCCGACGAAGTGTGAGTAGTTTACCACAAACCTTTGGGTCCATAGTTATTAGCTTGATGGCTTCTTCTCTCTCTTTGATTCTCAATACCATGTTCTCCTTGATGTTCTTGGAGATCTATTCGATGTAATACTCTTTTGCGGTGTGTTTGTCGAGATCCGATGAATTGTGGATTTATGATCAAGATTATCTATGAATATTATTTGGTTCTTCTCTAAATTCTTATATGCATGATTTGATATCTTTGCAAGTCTCTTCGAATTATCGGTGTAGTTTGGACTACTTGATTGATCTTTCTTGCAATGGGAGAAGTGCTTAGCTTTGGGTTCAATCTTGCGGTGTCCTTTCCTAGTGACACTAGGGGTAGCAAGGCATGTATTGTATTGTTGCCATGGAGGATAAAAATATGGGGTTTTCATCATATTGCTTGAGTTAATTCCTCTACATCATGTCATCTTTCTTAATGTGTTACTCCGTTCTTTATGAACTTAATACTCTAGATGCATGCTAGATAGCGCTCGATGTGTGGAGTAATAGTAGTAGATGCATGCATGAGTCGGTGTACTTGACACGGACGTGATGCCTATGTTCATGATCATTGCCTTAGATATCATCATAACTATGCGCTCTATCAATTGCTTGGCAGTAATTTGTTCATCCACTGTAATATTTGCTATATCGAGAGAAGCCACTAATGAAACCTATGCCCCCAGGTCTCTTTTCCATTATATTGAATCTTGTTTACATCTTTCTAGTTTCCAATCTACTATTTTGCAATCGTTACTTTCCAATGTATAAACCAAAAATACCAAAAATATTTACTTTATCGTTTATCTATCTCTATCAGATCTCACTTTTGCAAGTGACCGTGAAGGGCTTAACAACCCCTTTATCGCGTTGGGTGCAAGTTGTTGATTGTTTGTGTAGGTATTCGGTGACTTGTGCGTCGTCTCCTACTGGATTGATACCTCTGTTCTCAAAACTGAGGGAAATACTTACGCTACTTTGCTGCATCACCCTTTCCTCTTCAAGGGAAAACCAACACAATCTCAAGAGGTAGCATGTCACGCCCAATATGCGATACTATCTTAAAGAGACTCGAAGGTCCCACCAAGGATAGAACCGCATATTGAAACGCTTTTGCAAGGTGGATATCATTACATCAACATTACATAATAGATGGGGATACATACATAAGGCATACAATGCCACAAGAATACAACAATACATCATACACAATATTAACATCCGACTACCGATGAAACACAAACAGAAACTCAAATGACGTCCACCCTGCTATCCCAGGCTGCCGACCTGGAACCTATCCCCTGATCGGAGAAGCAGAAGAAGATCTCAACGCAAACAAGCATCGCTCTCGCGTCATGATCATCGCATAACCTGTACCTGGAACTGTTGTTGTAGTAATCTATGAGCCACGAGGACTGAGCAATCACATTACCATGGGTATCAAGACTAGCAAAGCTTAAAGGGTAAGAAAGGGGTAAAGTGGTGAGGTTGCAGCAGTGACTAAGCATATATGGTGGATAACATACGCAAATAAGAGCGAGAAGAGAAGCAAAGGAACAGTCGTGAAGCTAGCAATGATCAAGAAATGATCCTGAACTCCTACTTACGTCAAACATAACCGAAAACCGTGTTCACTTCCTGGACTCCGCCGAAAAGAGACCATCACGGCTACACACGCGGTTGATGCGTTTTTAATTCGGATCCGGTGTCAAGTTATCTACAACCGGACATTAACAAATTCCCATCTGCCCATAACCGCGGGCACGGCTTTCGAAAGTTTATACCCTGCAGGGGTGTCCCAACTTAGCCCATGATAAGCTCTCGCGATCAAGGAAGGATATACCTTCTCCCAGGAAGACCCGATCAGACTCGGAATCCTGGTTTACAAGACATTTCGACAATGGTAAAACAAGACCAGCAAAGCCGCCCGATGCACCGACAATCCCGATAGGAGCTACACATATCTCGTTCTCAGGGCAACACCGGATGAGCAATCTGTACAACTAAAACCAGACCTCAAGTTTCCCTGAGGGGGCGCTGCAAAGGGCTCTAGTTCGGACCAACACTTAGACAAGCATTAGCCCAGGGGGCTAAAATAAAGATGACCCTTGGGCTCCGGAAACCCAAGGGAAAAAGGGCTAGGTGAGGCAAATGGTAAAACCAAGGTTGGGCCTTGCTGGAGGAGTTTTATTCAAAGTGAACTGTCAAGGGGATCCCATAAATCACCCAACTGCGTAAGGAACGCAAAATCCGGGAACATAACACCGGTACCACGGAAACTAGGGAGGCAAGAGTGGAACAAAACACCAGGCATAAGCCCGAGTCTTCCACCCTTTACCAAGTATATAGATGCATTAACTAAATAAGAGATATTGTGATATCCCAACATAATCCTGTCCATGATGGAGCAATCTTCGAACTTCACCTGCAACTAACAACGCTATAAGAGGGGCTAAGCAAAAGCGGTAACATAGCCAAGAAATGGTTTGCTAGGAAGGGTGTCAAAGGTTAGAGGCTGACATGGCAATTGGGAGGCTTGAAGAGCAAAAGATAGGTAGTGCAGCAAAGCGATAGAACGAAGCAAGTAGCATAGCAATGATAGTAGTGAGATCCAGGGTAGCGGTCATCTTGCCTGAAATCCCACAAGGAAGAAGAACGAGTCCATGAAGAAGACGAATGGGAGTAGTCGAATGAATCCTCACAATCGCAACATTACCGGAACTAAGAAGCAACACCGGAAAGAAACAAACAACATGGTAAATGCACAATCATAAACATGGCATGATGCACAAACAAGTATGATGCATGCCCGGTTTAATGAGGCATGGCATGGCAATGTGCAACAAACAATACTACAAGTTAAATGGAGCTCAATATGCAACGAGTTGCATATTGACAAAACACCACATTCAACTATTTAGTTAGCTCCCGTTTAGGTACCCAACATTATTAAATGTTGATTAACATGGCAAGAGGTGAAGCATATTAAATCTAAGCAAGTTTAAATGAGGCCGGAAGTTACAAACAACAACTCCGGAAAATCCCCATATGCATATTTCAAATTTGGTACTGTTCTGCCCTAAACACAATTTTAATGTTGTTAAAAAGGAAAATAAGGTGCAACATGTTAAACTAGGCATTTTTCCACCCCATTTGCACATAAATTTTATTAAAATTGGAGCTACGGTTATTTAGTTATGAAATAAAGCATTTTAACATGGCATTTGAGCAAATTTAAACAAACAACATTTTAAACATTTCAAACATGGATGAAAGTGGCATATTATGAAATTAGACAAAATTCTAAGCACTTTTCATATATATATCATTTTAATCCGATGCATGATAGTGAAGTTATTAGATGCATGAACAAAAGGGGTAATCTGTAAATATGCAGTTTCTCTAGAAAATAGAAAAAACGCAACAGGAAAAAAATATGACACAGGCTGAATCTGGAGGGGCTGGGGGGCCTCACCCATGGGCTCGGCCCAGTCAGTGTAGGAGGCCTGGCAGGCCGGCTGGATCTGGAGGCGACCGGGCTTCTCACCATGGGCTCAAAGGCCAACTGGAGCAGAGGGGTTCGCGGGCCGGCAGATCTGGATGCGGCTGCTGGGCCTGGCGATGCGGACGGGGTCAGCAGGAGCCTTGCGACGAGAATTTAATGCGGGCGCTCGGGCAGAGGAGCTCGATGCAGAAAAGTCATTGCTCGTCTCCCTCGCTCGAACAGAAGGAAGCGGCGCTGGGGACTCGCAGCAGGGCCAGCAGGCACGGGACTTGGAGCTCGGGGAGGATCCGGGTGGCGGTGGCTTGCAGCCAGGGCGGGATGATGGCGAGGCTTGGCGAAAGCAGGCACGGGAAGCAGCAGCGGGGCAAGCTGAGCAGATGGGCGCCGACCGCGCGATGACGATGAGGCAGGCGACGGCTGGGAAAACCCCGACGTGGACGAGCCGAATTTTGAAGGCCGACGAGGATGGCCGGGGAACGAGGCAAGCTCAGTCGTGGCTGTGGCGTCTCTGACGGCAGCGGAGGCAAACGGCGGCAGGGACGAAGCTGCAGCAGGCTCCGGCGAGGAGGCGTCAGAGATGGCCGGATCCGAGGCCAGGGCGACGGTGGAGCTCCGTTCTGAGGTAGCCCGCGGGCAGAGACAAGGCGGTGTCCTGGTTCAGAGAGAGATGTGAGAGGAGGGACTAGAACGCAGGGGAGGGGAAGGAAGGAGCGACGCGGGGCTCATCTGTAGGTTCAATCGACCGGCGACGAGGCGGACAAGGTGGCCGTCGGGGTCGAGTGGAGGCGCACACGGGAGGAGCTTGGGCTCCTACGGGATCGAAAGGGGCTGGTTGGGTCTCTGCGATTTGGTGGAGGCGATGGATGGATCGGGGGAAAATCCCAAGGAGGAGGAAGATGGTTGTGGTTGGTCAGGCACAGAAACAGAGGAGGTGGGTGGCGACGGATCTGGGTGATGGGATGGAGAACAATGGCGGCGGCTGGGGAGGATCCCTAGGAAATAGGGTTAGGTCCAAAATGGACTAGGGGTAGACTATATATATAGGAAGGGATTAGGATAGGGTTAATCCGGTCCATCCGATCATAATCGGGCGATCAAGAATAACTAGGTTAGAGAGTCCAAATAAGAAAACGGAGATGTTTTATAGATGTTAGGGGATGATCTGGACTCATTGGTCATGACCGCTCAGGTCGGGTTCGGGGGAGTTTCGGATATGCGCGTGGGGTCTGCGGGCTGGCAAGAGAGGTTAGGTGGTCACGGTCAAGAGGGAAGCAAAAACCCGATTGGTCTCGGAACGGTCAACGAAGGCAACGGAGAGAAGCGAGGAACGCAGCTATGAACAGTTATGAGTTTTTTGAAAACATGCGGATGCAAGTGAAAAAAAACGATGATGGCAACGAGTGCCGATGCAATGCAAATGATGCGATGATGAAATGCATGACATGAACAAAATGCAAAACAAAAGATAAAAACCCAAGCACGGAGAAAATAACAAATCACATAGCCGGAAATGGCAAGAGTCGGAGTTATGAATATGGAAAGTTGCATCTGGGGTGTTACAACACTCCACCACTACGAGAGGATCTCATCCCAAGATCTAGGATGGCACCGGAGGGAAAAGGAAGAGGAGGAGAAGAGGTAAAACTAAGTTGCTTCTTTGACAAACGAGTGAAACCACGAACCTTGAGAGGTTGAGCAATTAAGAAGAAAGAGTACAATAGAGATGAACAAGATTGCAAACTATCTGTTGGAAAAGAGGAACAAGGAACATTACGAGAACTTGAAGGTTGCAAAGACACGAATCAAAAGTTTAATGGACAAGATAGAATTCAAAACCACTACGGTTAAAACAAGATGAGAGAGGAAGAATTCGGGCAGCACTCTGGTTGAACATGGAAGGAATAAAACATGAACTTGGCAAAATGAAAGCACTTGGATGAGACTCCGGTTAAAAGAGGAACGATAGACACAACACTCTGGTTAAGTGGATAAGCAATGAAAAGAACACGATCCTCACAATTCGAGATGATGAGTGAAGAGAGCAACATTACCATGCCTCCGAAAGAAAGAATAGAGATACATCATTGGAATAAAGGAATGGAGAAGAAAATGCCAACTTCTGCCACAAATGAGCTTGGAAAGCATCCTACCAAGAAGGTTATAACGGAGTTGTTGGAAAACCAACAACGAGAAGGACAAGTTTGTAGTGGGCTTATGGAAAACATCTCAAGACTATGAGGTGACATTCTGCCACTAACAAAAACAATTGCTTGCTTTGAGATCAACGAAGAGATGACAACTTCTTCCACCGAGAAGGATATGGAGAAAGCTTGGATCATTGATAAGCACCACAAATAGCAACATTCCCAATGGAAGGCTTTAGGTGAAGTCTGACACAAGATAACTCCAACGAAGAAGTTGATTGGTCGAAAAGATCTCTTGAACAAAGGGAAAATGATGGATTTAAATATCTCATTCCTGACAACCTATGAATCATGAAACATGAGGAGAAATTGCCAAGAGTGACATAACACCATCTCAAGAGATAAGGTAGAAAGAATTGCACTTGGGAATGCAAGAAGAAGAATACTTGAGCTCCTCAAAACAAAACATGTGTTGAACACCATGTTTATTTTAGAGTATAGCTTGACGGATCATAACTTCAAGAGAAATCTTGAAGAATGAAAAGAATCCTTGATGAACCACCATGTAGAGCCTCCATGGAGAACTCCGGTAATAAAAGGATGATAGAAAGAAAGGGAAGTTCAAAACACAAGGTGAAGCCTTGTGATGATTTAGATGGAGCTTCGCGATAAGATAATTGAGAGAGCTTGGAACTCCAAAAAGAAAGATGAAGCCTCTAGAACCGAGAATGTGATATGATGACCAACTCCGGAAAGAAAGATGAATCACTTGTAATCAAGAATTTATTCATCATGAATAATCTCTGGAAGAAAAGAATTGAATCACCTCAAGGAAATAAGAATAAGATTTATTGTATGTTTATCCTTCATCAAATTTAATTGATGACAAGCAATGGATTTGGCATACTACTTATTCCCGTAGAAAGGATTAAGAGAGATATAGCGCAAACTTGAGAAGGTATTGATGGAACCACCGGTGGGATTCGGAAACAACGAATGAATTGATATGATAACAAAGGAAGTGAAATCTTGAACGAACCACCGTCAGAACTGAAAATGAAAGTAGCAAAGGCACAATTCACCAGAAAAAAATGAAGATACTTGAGGGGATTTAGATACAAGTGAACAAAGAGATCATGAGCTGATTAGAGGATATTTGAATGATGCACCGGTAAGATTTGGAGAATGATAGCTACACGCTGAGAATGAAGAATTATGACCTGATGGCCTTCGGATGATCGAGAAAAGAAAGCAACCCTTGAAATGCGTCGGATGGGTGAAAAGAATTCTCACAATCGAAAACAATTATGAGAGGATGGCATCAAGCTAGAATCATGAATCTTCGAGAGAAGGGACAAGATTTAGAGGAAAAACTCTTCTTCAATCTTCAACTGACGACGAGAAACACCACCAAAATTACTGAGATACTCCGGGAGAATGAAAAAGAGGAAGGGTTGAACCAAAGATGAAAATGATTTGAAATCGATCTTGGAAAAGCATCTGACTGATGAAATTCATACTTACGTCCTACTTCGAAAAGAATTTGGGAATAGCTCCGGAATAGTTAGAATAGTCAGGTAAGATCCTGGGAAAAGACCTGTGGGTTAGGGCCCACTCAAAAGAAACATCGTTGAAGGGTTGCTTGGAATAGAGGTTACACCGGTAGAATTAAAGCTTGAATGAGAGAAAAACCTCGAAGTAACTTGAACGGATTAAGAATGGAAACATGATTCTTGTGAGATATCTTCAGCACTCCAGAACAAATGAATAGGAAGAAGTGAATGATTAAGAGGTGCATTGGCATGAGAAAGCATTAGAAACGAGGAAAGGAATATGATGAATATCGAAAGATTGAATTGGATCCACCGGAGAAGAAACAACAATGAAGGATGATGAACTTGAATCTGTTGAGCATCTTCATGGGAAATCACCAGATAAGAACATTGAAAGAAAAGAATGAAGAGACTTCCCACAAATAAAAGGATACATGATTAAGAAATCTGAGTCCTTGAAGAAAAAGGGTGGGAGGGAGGGAAAACAAAGGCAACTTGGGGACGGATGAAACGGATACCGTTGAGAAAACTTAGAATTGATCTCACAAATGTTGAAATGATCGGATCCACTTGAAGAGAAGCACACCGGTTGGAAAGAATTGACATGACAATCTCGATGATCAAAAGGATTAGTAGTCCCATAGAAATATGAGAACACCATTTAGAAAAGGTATGGAATCAACACTTGACATTGAAGCAACTTGAATACCACAAATAAAACAAAACAAAGGATTTGGCTTGCAGAATAAGCCGGAAACAAACATAGGATAGATCCCATATCGTATCATGTGCCTGTTGGAAAGATAAAACTAGAGCTACTTGAATTCCCACCTATAAACTCCCAAAACTTTCTGGTTATGCAATCTGGTGTTGGGGATACAGGGGAAGCAATATATCTCACCCAAACTAACAATCCCTACATCCAGCTGTATCCATCCGTCAACACATAACCAAGAAACCTTCGGAAATCGTGTACCTCAACCTTTGAAAAGCATCCGTTATACGAGTTATGGCAATACTCCCGAACTCCCCAGTACTGGGTGGCGTCGAGGTTATCTCACCAACAACTGCATAAAAGAGATTTTCGATGTTGGCAAAACTCAGATATTCCAGAACTGCAACGATAAAATTGTGACGACAAAACCTCGGAGCTCAACTCCCCGGGTCACTGCCACATAAAAGACAGGAGGCACCAAGAACAATGTGCTCTTCAAAAAACCATCGAAACGATTCCAAGATACCCGCGTGATCCTAAATTTTTTTAGTGAAATTTGAGGAGAGGAAAGACAAAACATCTACGTCGGGAGACCTCACCAGAGCGACGAAGGGGCTGAGGAGTAAAAAGAATCCTACTCTCCGATATATATAATCCTAAGACTCAAAATAGTTTTCTTCTAGACTCAACAATGACCAACAATCAAGGGGGCTCCTATGGTCGGTCGAGGCTCTAACTACCAACTTGTCAGGCCCAATATGCGATACTATCCTAAAGAGACTCAAAGGTCCCACCAAGGATAGAACCGCATATTGAAACTCTTTTGCAAGGTGGATATCATTACATCAACATTACAAAATAGATGGGGATACATACATAAGGCATACAATGCCACACGAATACAACAATACATCATACACAATATCAACATCCGACTATGGATGAAACACAAACAGAAACTCAAACAACGTCCACCCTGCTAGCCCAGGCTGCCGACCTGGAACCTATCCCCTGATCGAAGAAGCAGAAGAAGATCTCAACACAAACAAGCATTGCTCTCGCGTCATGATCGTCGCATAACCTGTACCTTCAACTGTTGTTGTAGTAATCTATGAGCCACGAGGAATTAGCAATCCCATTACCACGGGTATCAAGACTAGCAAAGCTTAAAGGGTAAGGAAGGGGTAAAGTGGTAAGGTTGCAGCATCGACTAAGCATATATGGTGGCTAACATACGCAAATAAGAGCGAGAAGAGAAGCAAAGGAACGGTCGTGAAGCTAGCAATGATCAAGAAATGATCCTGAACTCCTACTTATGTCAAACATAACCCAAAACCGTGTTCACTTCCCGGACTCCGCCGAAAAGAGACCATCACGGCTACACACGCGGTTGATGCATTTTTAATTCGGATCTGGTGTCAAGTTATCTACAACCGGACATTAACAAATTCCCATCTACCCATAACCGCGGGCACGGCTTTCGAAAGTTTATACCCTGCAGGGGTGTCCCAACTTAGCCCATGATAAGCTCTCGTGATCAACGAAGGATATACCTTCTCCCAGGAAGACCCGATCAGACTCGGAATCCTGGTTTACAAGACATTTCGACAATGGTAAAACAAGACCAGCAAAGCCGCCTGATGCGTCGACAATCCCGATAGGAGCTGCACATATCTCGTTCTCAGGGCAACACCGGATGAGCAATCCGTACAACTAAAACCAGACCTCAAATTTCCCTGAGGGGGCGCTGCAAAGGGATCTGGTTCGGAACAACACTTAGACAAGCATTAGCCCAGGGGGCTAAAATAAAGATGACCCTTGGGCTCCGGAAACCCAAGGGAAAAAGGGCTAGGTGAGGAAAATGGTAAAACCAAGGTTGGGCCTTGCTGGAGGAGTTTTATTCAAAGCGAACTGTCAAGGGGGTCCCATAAATCACCCAACTGCATAAGGAACGCAAAATCCGGGAACATAACACCGATATGACGGAAACTAGGGCGGCAAGAGTGGAACAAAACACCAGGCATAAGGCCGAGTCTTCCACCCTTTACCAAGTATATAGATGCATTAATTAAATAAGAGATATTGTGATATCCCAACATAATCATGTCCATGATGGAGCAATCTTCGAACTTCACCTGCAACTAACAATGCTATAAGAGGGGCTAAGCAAAAGCGGTAACATAGCCAAGCAATGGTTTGCTAGGAAGGGTGTCAAAGGTTAGATGCTGACATGGCAATTGGGAGGCTTGAAAAGCAAAAGATAGGTAGCGCAGCAAAGTGATAGAATGAATCAACTATCATAGCAATGATAGTAGTGAGATCCAGGGTAGTGGTCATCTTGCCTGAAATCCTGCAAGGAAGAAGAATGAGTCCATGAAGAAGACGAACGGGAGTAGTCGAACGAATCCTCACAATCGCAACATTACCGGAACTAAGAAGCAACACCGGAAAGAAACAAACAACATGGTAAATGCACAAGCATAAACATGGAATGATGCACAAACAAGTATGATGCATGTCCGGTTTAATGAGGCATGGCATGGCAATGTGCAACAAACAATACTACAAGTTAAATGGAGCTCAATATGCAACGAGTTGCATATAGACAAAACACCACATTCAACTATTTAGTTAGCTCCCGTTTAGGTACCCAACAATATTAAATGTTGATTAACATGGCAAGAGGTGAAGCATAATAAATCTAAGCAAGTTTAAATGAGGCCGGAAGTTACAAACAACAACTCCGGAAAATCCCCATATGCATATTTCAAATTTGGTACTGTTCTGCCCTAAACACAATTTTAATGTTGTTAAACAGGAAAATAAAGTGCAACATGTTAAACTAGGCATTTTTCCACCCCATTTGCATATAAAGTTTATTAAAATTGGAGCTATGGTTATTTAGTTATGAAATAAGGCATTTTAACATGGCATTTGAGCAAATCTAAACAAACAACATTTTAAACATTTCAAACATGGATGAAAGTGGCATATTATGAAATTAGACAAAATTCTAAGCACTTTTCATATATATATCATTTTAATCCGATGCATGATTGTGAAGTTATTAGATGCATGAACAAAAGGGGTAATTTGTAAATATGCAGTTTCTCTGGAAATAGAAAAAAACGCAACAGGAAAAAAATATGACACAGGCCTAATCTGGAGGGGCTGGGGGGCCTCACCCATGGGCTCGGCCCAGTCGGTGTAGGAAGCCTGGCAGGTCGGCTGGATCTGGAGGTGGTCGGGCTTCTCACCATGGGCTCAAAGGCCAACTGGAGCAGAGGGGTTCGCGGGCCGGCAGATCTGGATGCGGCTGCTGGGCCTGGCGATGTGGATGGGGTCAGCAGGAGCCTCGCGACGAGAAGTCAATGTGGGCGCTCGGGCAGAGGAGTTCGATGCAGAAAAGTCATTGCTCGTCTCCCTCGCTCGAACAGAAGGAAGCGGCGCTGGGGACTCGCAGCAGGGCCAGCAGGCGCGGGACTTGGAGCTCGGGAGGATCCGGGCGGCGGTGGCTTGCAGCCAGGGCGGGAGGATGGCGAGGCTTGGCGAAAGCAGGCGCGGGAAGCAGCGGCGGGGCAAGCTGAGCAGATGGGCGCCGACCGCGCGATGACGACGAGGCAGGCGACGGCTGGGAAAACCCCGGCGTGGATGAGCCGAATTCCGAAGGCCGGCGAGGATGGCCGGGGAACGAGGCAAGCTCAGTTGTGGCTGTGGCGTCTCTGACGGCAGCGGAGGCAAACGACAGCTGGGATGAAGCTGCAGCAGGCTCCGGCGAGGAGGCGTCAGAGATGGCCGGATCCGAGGCCAGGGCGACGGTGGAGCTCCGTTCTGAGGTAGCCCGCGGGCAGAGACGAGGCGGCGTCCTGGTTCAGAGAGAGAGATGTGAGAGGAGGGACTAGAACGCAGGGGAGGGGAAGGAAGGAGCGACGCGGGGCTCATCTGTTGGTTCGATCGGCCAGCGACGAGGCGGACGAGGTGGCCGTCGGGGTCGAGTGGAGGCGCACACAGGAGGAGCTCGGGCTCCTACGGGATCGAGAGGGGCTGGTTGGGTCTCTGCGATTTGGTGGAGGCGATGGATGGATCGGGGGAAAATCCCAAGGAGGAGGAAGATGGCTGTGGTTGGTCAGGCATAGAAACAGAGGAGGTGGGTGGCGAGGGATCTGGGTGATGGGATGGAGAACAGTGGCGGCGGCTGGGGAGGATCCCTAGGAAATAGGGTTAGGTCCAAAATGGACTAGGGGTAGACTATATATATAGGAAGGGATTAGGATAGGGTTAATCCGGTCCGTCCGATCATAATCGGGCGATCGAGAATAACTAGGTTAGTGAGTCCAAATAAGAAAACAGAGATGTTTTATAGATGTTAGGGGATGGTCCGGACTCATTGGTCATGACCGCTCGGGTCGGGTTCGGGGGAGTTTCGGACGCGCGCGCGGGGTCAGCAGGCTGGCAAGAGAGGTTAGGTGGTCACGGTCAAGAGGGAAGCGAAAACCCGATTGGTCTCGAAACGGTCAACGAAGGCAACAGAGAGAAGCGAGGAACGCAACTACGAACGGTTACGAGTTTTGTGAAAACATGCGGATGCAAGTTAAAAAAACGATGATGGCAACGAGTGCCGATGCAATGCAAATGATGCGATGATGAAATGCATGACATGAACAAAATGCAAAACAAAAGATAAAAACCCAAGCACGGAGAAAGTAACAAATCACATAGCCGGAAATGGCAAGAGTCGGAGTTATGAATATGGAAAGTTGCATCTGGGGCGTTACATAGCAAGAAGGATTTCTGGTGCCGTTGCCGGGGAGATCTACGCCAAGTCAAGTCATACCAACTACCCATCATAATCTCTTCTCCCTTGCATTACATATTCGCCATTCGCCTCTTGTTTTCCTCTCCCCCACTTCTAAAACGATGTTTGAAAACCTTTACCTTTTCTTCGCCCCTCTTCCGTTCATCTCTTTTCGCTTGCTTCTTGTGTTCTTGTGTGTTGGATTGATTGCTTTGTCACGATGGCTCAAGATAATACTAAATTGTGTGAATTTTCCAATACCAACAACAATGATTTTATTAGCACTTCGATTGCTTGTACTACCAATGATGAATCTTCTGAAATTAATGCCGCTTTGCTGAACCTTGTTATGAAAGATCAATTTTCTGGCCTTCCTAGTGAAGACGTCGCATCCCATCTAAACAACTTTGTTGATTTGTGCAAAATGCAAAAGAAGAAAGATGTGGATAATGTCATTGTTAAATTCAATCTATTTCCGTTTTCGCTTAGATATCGTGCTAAAACTTGGTTCTCATCTTTGCCTAAAAATAGTATTGATTCATCGAATAAGTGCAAAGATGCTTTTATCTCTAAGTATTTTCCTCCCGCTCAGATTATCTCCCTTAGGAACGATATTATGAACTTTAAGCAACTGGATCATGACCAATTTGCACAATCTTGGGAGAGGATGAAATGGATTATACATAATTGCCCTACACATGGTTTGAATTTGTGGATGATTATACAAAAAAATTACGCTGGATTGAATTTTCCTTCTAGAAATCTTTTAGATTCGGCTGCGGGAGGCACTTTTACGGAAATCACTTTAGGCGAGGCTACAAAGCTCCTAGATAATATTATGGTTAATTATTCTCAATGGCACACCGAAAGATCCACTAGTAAAAAAGTTCATGCGATTAAAGAGATTAATGTTTTGAGTGGAAAGATGGATGAACTTATGAAATTATTTCCTAATAAAAGTGTTTCTTCTGATCCTAATGATATGCCTTTGTCCACTTTGATTGAGAATAATAATGAATCTATGGATGTGAATTTTGTTGGTAGGAATAATTTTGGTAACAACGCGTATAGAGGAAATTTTAATCCTAGGCCGTTTCCTAGTAATTCCTGTAATAATTACGGTAATTCCTACAACAAATCTTATGGAAATTTTAATAAGATGCCCTCTAATTTTGAGAATAGTGTTAAATAATTTATGAGTTCGCAAAAGAATATCAATGCTTTGATTGAAGAAAAATTGCTTAAGATTGATGAGTTGGCTACGAATGTGGATAGAATTTGTCTTTATGTTGATTCTTTGAAACTTAGATCTATTACACCTAAGTATGATATCAATGAGTCTCTCAAGGCCATGAGAATTTCCATTGATGAGTGCAAAGAAAGAACCGATAAGATGCATGCTAAAAAAGATTGGTTTGTAAAAGCATGTTCTTCTAGTTTTCACGATAATAATGATGAAGATCTAAAAGTGATTCATGTGACTCCTATTAAATCTTTATTTTCCAATATGAATCTTGATAAAGATGGGACTGGAGATGAGTTAACTTTAGTTAAAAGGCGTCCCAATTATTTGGAGATTTTAGATCTAGATGCAAAAATTGATAAAAGTGGGATTGAAGAGGTCAAGACTTTCAGTAGCAATGAACCCACTATTTTGGATTTCAAGGAATTTAATTATGATATTTTTTCTTTAAAAGATTGTATTTCCTTGTTGCAATCTGTGTTAAATTCCCCTCATGGTTATAATCAAAACAAAGCTTTTACTAAATATATCGTTGATGCTATGATGCAATCTTTTGAAGAAAAGCTTGAACTAGAAGTTTCTATCCCTAATAAACTTTATGATGAGTGGGAACTTGCTATTAAGATTAAGATTAAAGATTATGAATGCTATGCTTTGTGTTTGGGTGCTAGTGTTTCCACGATTACAAAAACTTTGTGTGATGTGCTAGGTTTCCGTGAATTTGATGATTGTTCTTTAAATTTTCATCTTGCGGATTCCACCACTAAGAAACCTATGGGAAGGATTAATGATGTTCTTATTGTTGCAAATAGGAATTATGTGCCCGTATATTTCATTGTTCTTGATATATATTACAATCCTGCATGTCCTATTATTCTTGATAGACCGTTCCTTAGAACGATTGGTGCAATTATTGATATGAAAGAAGGAAACATTAGATTCCAATTTCCGTTAAGGAAAGGCATGGAAAACTTTCCTAGGAAGAAAATTAAATTGCCCTATGAATCTATTATGAGAGCCACTTATGGATTTCATACCAAAGATGGCAACACCTAGATCTATTCACGTTTTATGCCTAGCTAGGGGCGTTAAACGATATCACTTGTCGGGAGGCAACCCAATTTTATTTTTGTTCTTTCCTTTTTTTATCCTATATAGTAATAAATAATTCATCTAGCCTCTGGTTAGATGTATTTTTATGTTTTAGTTAGTATTTGTGCCCAGTAGAACCTTTGGGAAGACTTGGGTGAAAGTTAATGCGATCTTGCTGTAAAAAACACAAACTTTGCGCTCACTAGATTAGCTGTCAGTTTTTTTATAGAAGAGCGCTTTTAAGTTGATTCTTTCTGTAGAAGATTAATAGACAAATTCCTCACGTCGAAAAATTGATTTCAGAATCTTTGGAGTTACAGAAGTATTCGAAAGTTACAGATTACTACAAACTGTTCTGTTTTTGACAGATTCTCTTTTTCGCGTGTTGTTTGCTTATTTTGATGAATCTATGAGTAGTATCGGGGGTATGATCCATGGAGAAGTTGTAATACAGTAGATATTACACCAATATAAATAAATAATGAGTTCACAACAGTACCTCAAAGTGGTGGTTTATTTCTTATACTAACGGAGCTTATAAGATTTTCTGTTGAGTTTTGTGTTGTGAAGTTTTCAAGTATTGGGTAAGGATTTGATGGATTTTGGAATAAGGAGTAGCAAGAGCCTAAGCTTGGGGATGGCCAAGGCACCCCAAGGTAAAATTCAAGGACAACCAAAAGCCTAAGCTTGGGGATGCCCCGGAAGGCATCCCCTCTTTCGTCTTCGTCTATCGGGAACTTTACTTGAGGCTATATTTTTATCCACCACATGATATGTGTTTTTCTTGGAGCGTCTTGTATGATTTCAGTCTTTGACTTTTAGTTTACCACAATCATCCTTTCTGTACACACCTTTTTGGAGAGACACGCATGAATCATGATTTATTAGAATACTCTATGTGCTTCACTTATATCTTTTGAGCTAGACAATATTGCTCTAGTGCTTCACTTATATCTTTTTAGAGCAGGCGACGATTTTATTTTATAGAAATTGTTGAACTCTCATGCTTCACTTATATTATTTTGAGAGTGTCTTAGGACAACATGGTAATTTTCTTTGCTTATAAAATTAGTCCTAATATGATGGGCATCCAAGATGGATATAATAAAAACTTTCATATATAGTGCATTGAATACTATGAGAAGTTTGATTCTTTATGATTGTTTTGAGATATTAAGATGGTGATATTGGAGTCATGCTAGTAGAGTAGTTGTGAATTTGAGAGATATTTGTGTTAAAGTTTGTGATTCCCATAGCATGCACGTATGGTGAATCGTTATGTGATGAAGTTGGAGCATGATTTATTTATTGATTGTCTTCCTTATAAGTGGCGGTCGGGGACAAGCGATGGTCTTTTCCTACCAATCTATCCCACTAGGAGCATGCGCGTAGTACTTAATTTCTATAACTAATAGATTTTTTCAATAAGTATGTGAGTTCTTTACGACTAATGTTGAGTCCATGGATTATACACACTCTCAACCTTCCACCATTGCTAGCCTCTCTTGTGTCGTGCAATTTACGCCGATACCTTACACCCACCTTACAGCTTCCTCAAAATAGCCACCATAGCTACCTATTATGGCATTTCCATAGCCATTCCGAGGTATATTCCCATGCAACTTTCCACCATTCCGTTTATTATGACACACTCCATCATTGTCATATTGCTTTGCATGATCATGTAGTTCACATCATATTTGTGGCAAAGCCACCGTTATAATTTTTTCATACATGTCACTCTTGAATCATTGCACATCCCGGTACACCGCCAGAGGCATTCACATAGAGTCAGATTTTGTTCTAAGTATTGAGTTGTAATTCTTGAGTTGTAAGTAAATAAAAGTGTGATGATCTTCATTATTAGAGCATTGTCCCATGTGAGGAAAGGATGATGGAGACTATGATTCCCCCACAAGTCGGGATGAGACTTTGGACAAAAAAGAAAAAAAATAAAAAGAAAAAAGAGGCCATAAAAAAGGGGGAGAAGGCCCAAATAAGAAAAAGAGAGAAAAAGAGAGAAGGGGCAATGTTACTATCCTTTTTCCACACTTGTGCTTCAAAGTAGCACCATAATCTTCATGATATAAAGTCTCCTATGTTCTCACTTTCATACACTAGTGGGAATTTTCATTATAGAACTTGGCTTGTATATTCCAATGATGGGCTTCCTCAAAATGCCGTAGGTCTTCGTGAGCAAGCAAGTTGGATGCACACCCACTTAGTTTCTTTTTGAGCTTTCATACACTTATAGCTCTAGTGCATCCGTTGCATGGCAATCCCTACTCACTCACATTGATATCTATTGATGGGCATCCCCATAACCTGTTGATACGCCTAGTCGATGTGAGACTATCTTATCCTTTTTGTCTTCTCCACAACCACCATTCTATTCCACCTATAGTGCTATATCCATGGCTCATGCTCATGTATTGCATGAAGATTTAAAAAGTTTGAGAACATCAAAAGTATGAAACAATTGCTTGGCTTGTCATCGGGATCGTGCATGATTTAAATATTTTGTGTGATGAAGATAGAGCATAGCCAGACTATATGCTTTTGTAGGGATAGCTTTTTTTGGCCATGTTATTCTGAGAAGACATGATTGCTTTGTTAGTATGCTTGAAGTATTATTGTTTTTATGTCAATATTAAAATTTTGTATTGAATCTTTCGGATCTGAACATTCATGCCACAATAAAGAAAGTTACATGGATAAATATGTTAGGTAGCATTCCATATCAAAAATTCTGTTTTTATCATTTAACTACTATAGGACGAGTAGGAACTAAGCTTGGGGATGCTTGATATGTCTCCAACGTATCTATAATTTTTTATTGTTCCATGCTACTATATTATCTATTTTGGATGTTTAATAGGAATTTATATGCGATTTTATATTATTTTTTGGACTAACCTATTAACCGAGGGCCCAGTGCCAGTTTCTGTTTTTTCCTAGTTTAGAGTTCTGCAGAAAAGGAATACTAAACAGAGTCCAAATGGAATGAACCCTTCACGATGATCTTTCTTGGACCGAAAGCAAACCAGAAGATTTGGAGATGAAGTCGGAGAAGCAACGAGGCAGCCACGAGGCAGGAGGGCGCGCCTAGGGGGGTAGGGCACACCCCCACGCTCATGGGCCCCTCGTAGCTCCCGTGACCTAGTTCCTTCACCTATATATACTCTTATACCCTAAAAACATCACGGAAGCCACGAAACCACTTTCCACCGCCGCAACCTTCTCTACCCGTGAGATCCCATCTTGGGGCCTTTTCTGGCGTCCTGTCGGAGGGGGATTAGGTCATGGAGGGCTTCTACATCAACACCATTACCTCCTCGATGAAGCGTGAGTAGTTTACCACAAACCTTCGGGTCCATAGTTTTTAGCTAGATGGTTTATTCTCTCTCTTTGATTCTCAATACCATATTTTCCTCAATGTTCTTGGAGATCTATTCAATGTAATACTCTTTTGCGGTGTGTTTGCCGAGATCCGATGAATTGTGGATTTATGATCAAGATTATCTATGAATATTATTTGGTTCTTCTTTTAATTCTTATATGCATGATTTGATATCTTTGCAAGTCTCTTCGAATTATCAGTTTAGTTTGGCCTACTAGATTGATCTTTCTTGCAGTGGGAGAAGTGCTTAGCTTTGGGTTCAATCTTGCGTGTCCTTTCCCAGTGAGAGTAGGGGCAGCAAGGCACGTATTGTATTGTTGCCATCAAGGATAGAAAGATGGGGTTTTCATCATATTGCTTGAGTTAATTCCTCTACATCATGTCATCTTTCTTAATGTGTTACTCTGTTCTTTATGAACTTAATACTCTAGATGCATGCTGGACAGCGGTCGATGTGTGGAGTAATAGTAGTAGATGCAGGCAGGAGTCGGTCTACTTGACACGAACATGATGCCTATGTTCACGATCATTGCCTTAGATATCGTCATAACTATGCGCTTTTCTACCAATTGCTTGGCACTAATTTGTTCACCCACCGTAATATTTGCTATCTCGAGAGAAGCCGCTAGTGAAACCTATGCCCCCCAGGTCTCTATTCCATTATATTGAATTTCATTTGCATCTTGCTAGTTTCCGATCTACTATTTTGCAATCTTTACTTTCCAATCTATAAACCAAAAATACCAGAAATATTTACTTTATCGTTTATCTATCTCTATCAGATCTCACTTTTGCAAGTGACTGTGAAGGGCATGACAACCCCTTTAACGCGTTGGGTGCAAGTTGTTGATTGTTTGTGCAGTTATTCGGTGACTCGTGCGTCGTCTCCTACTGGATTGATACCTTGGTTCTCAAAACTGAGGGAAATACTTACGCTACTTTGCTGCATCACCCCTTCCTCTTCAAGGGAAAACCAATGCAAGCTCAAGAGGTAGCAGGTGTCACCGAGTTTGTAATATCGGTAGCTCCAAAATGTTTTCTATAGAAAACTAAAACTAAGTTTTTGACTCGCTTGTTTTGCAAAATGGCTGTGCTTTGTGATGCTTATCTACTCTATCTCAACCTATCTATTCACAGGGCCGACTTCCAGTTTTCAGAAATGTCAGACCAAAGTGATAGCTAGAACAAATCAGAGGAGCAGGCAAATCTGAGTGAGGGCACTAGTCCCTCCAATAGCAGTTATGATGAGGGTAGCAGAAGTACACCAAGCAATCTTCCAAAGGCCACTGTCAAGCAAAGGAAGAAGAGAACTTCTGACTCAGAGGATGAGGACTTTGAAATTGAGGAAGTAACCTCAAAGAATAAGGTTGTCAAGAAGGAATTTGGTACAACTGCCTCCACTAGGCCTGGCTTGAAGAAGAAAGCTCCTGCTCAAAAGAAGCCCATGTCCAAAGCCAAAGCCTCCACTCAGGAATCTATGGAGTTCACCCTTGAACCAAGAGAAGAAGAGGCTGCTGGAGGAAAGAAAAGGAAAGAAAGGGTCAAGAATACCATGGCTAGAGTGATTGGTAGACCATCAATGATGAAAGATCCAGATGAAGATGATGAGGAAGAAGCTGAAGAGCCAGCTCAAAAATCTCAGAAATTGATGGGAGATGCTATCAAGTCTCGGGCTGCTCCATCCAAGCCCAAGATAGCTCCCAAGTTATCAGCTCAAGCTTCAAAGCCAATAGCACCCAAGAGATCCACAAGAAATATCTCAACTACAGAGAATAACAAGGCCCTAGTGCTTGAAGTTCAAGAAGATGATGAGCCCCAAGTGCTCAGGAAGGTCAAGCCAAAAATTCCAGATCATGATGACACTCATCTAGTAGCAGAGAACATGAAAGAGAGAAAAGATGCGGGTCTCAGACTATGGAGGCAGACAGACCCCTATGCTACAAGGAGAAGGACTGTTGTGGATTACAGGTTTCACACCAAGGAGTAGCAGGACTTCTAGGAGACAGTTCCTTTGGATAAGAAGCCCATAGTCAGTGACATGAGATGGGTGGACTGAAAATATATTGATAAAAATGTTGATTACTTCCCTGGAGTTCATGGGATTTTCAGGATGAATGGAGTTGAGAAGTTTGTTGGTCAGAAACTTACAAAATGGAATGATGAGATGGTCATGCAATTTTATTCAACTGCACATTTTTACCAAGATGGCAAGATAGTCTGGATGACAGAAGGTACTAGGTACCAATCCTCCATTGCTGATTGGGCTAAGCTGATCAATGCCCCTTGTCATTGTCAAAACCGGCGGATCTCGGGTAGGGGGTCCCGAACTGTGCGTCTAGGCAGATGGTAATAGGAGACAAGGGACACGATGTTTTACCCAGGTTCGGGCCCTCTTGATGGAGGTAAAACCCTACGTCCTGCTTGATTGATATTGATGATGTGGGTATTACAAGAGTAGATCTACCACGAGATCAAGGAGGCTAAACCCTAGAAGCTAGCCTATGGTATGATTGTTGTTCGTCCTATGGACTAAAGCCATCCAGTTTATATAGACATCGGAGAGGGCTATGGTTACACGGTGTCGGTTACAATGGTAGGAGATCTACATATCCGTATTGCCAAGCTTGCCTTCCACGCCAAGGAAAGTCCCATCCGGACACGGGACGAAGTCTTCAATCTTGTATCTTCATAGTCTTGGAGTCCGGCCGATGATGATAGTTCGGCTATCCGGACACCCCCTAGTCCAGGACTCCCTCAGTAGCCCCTGAACCAGGCTTCAATGACGACGAGTCCGGCGCGCATATTGTCTTTGGCATTGCAAGGCGGGTTCCTCCTCCAAGTAATTTATAGAAGATTGTGAACACCAGGATAGTGTCCGGCTCTGCAAAATAATTTCCACATACCACCGTAGAGAGAATAATATTTACACAAGTTCAATCTGCTGGCGTATTTATGGCGCGACGTCACACCACCACCAAGCCTTTACTCGATTTGTTTTTATTGTACCACCTCAGCGTGTTTAGTGAAGCAGTTTCCTTGGCACATCTTGTCAAAGCAGAGATCGCGTTCCCCTTATTTCTGGGATTCCCATCAATACGGACGTGGGTAACCCCACCGCGCCCGTTGCCACGCCCCCTCCATCGAAGGCGGGTTCCAAATGGTCACAGGGACGGCTCTTGGTATTCTTCCTCTCTATAATGAGACCAAGGCCCGTCCTTTTTCTTCAACCCTCAATCGAATCCGCCCATCGCCCCGAGTTCCAACACCCAAGGCTCCAGATTTGGGTATTTTCGACTTTCGACAATGTCTGGCTCCGACCTACGAGGTCGGTGGATGCCCTCCTCCATCACGGAAGAGGACGTGCTCAAGCTGAGAGATGCCAGGTACTTAACCTATGAGATTTCGCATAGGTTGCCTGCCCAAGGGCAAGTTATTCCTATTCCCGAGCCCAGCAAGAGTGTCGTGTTCGTGTCTCACCTCCGTCGGGGTTTAGGCTTCCCAATGGATCCCTTCATGAGGGGGCTCATGTTTTACTATGGGCTGGAATTTCACGACTTGGCTCCGGAGTCCATCCTCCACATCTCATCATTCATTGTCGTCTGCGAAGCCTTCCTCTGCACCACCCCTCACTTCGGCTTGTGGCTCAAAACCTTCAACGTGGAGCCGAAGATGATTGCGGGGCGTCAGGTAGAGTGTGGCGGGGCGGTTATAAACAAGAGGACCGATGCTCCATGGCCCGAGGGCTCTTTTCAGGAGGAGCTCGGTTTGTGGCAATAGGAGTGGTTCTATATCACCGCTCCCAGGGGTAGCAGGCAGAGGCCGCCGCCCGTCTTTCGCCCGGGTCCTCCACAACGGCTGATGTCATGGGTCAACACAGGGCTTGACTGGGGGGCGTCCAAAGACGTACCCCTATTGCAGGGCCGGATTCGAGACCTCCAGGAAGGGAAGATCAATCTGGTCGTAGTGACACAGGTTATGGTAATTCGGCGCCTTCTGCCCTGCAAACGTCGCCCCCTCCGCCTGTGGGAATTTAATCCGGAGGGACCACGAGCTCTCCAACACTTCATGGGTTTGACACCCGCGGAGATGTACGAACTGTTCTTTAGATCACAAGAGATGCGTCCGAACTTGACCGAGGACGCTAGCCTAAGCTGCAATCGCCCGGATACTCAAGTAAGTAGCCCTGTGTCCGGACACATTGTCCATTTATTTATCATGGGTTTGCCTTTTAACCAGCTATCCCTTGAACAGGAGTGGATAGCGCAAGCAAAATTGATACGGTGTCCGGCCCCCCTCCCTGAGACCACGCCGGATCCCGTGCTAATAAAAATATTGGAGGTTGCACCTTCGGAGGAGGACAAAGGGGGGCACAGGGAAACTACCACCTCTGCCAAGGAGGCTTTCAGTAAGGGGGGAATCGAGAGTCCCTCCTTCCAGGGGGAGAAGAGGACCGCTTCTGAAGACCCGGAGGCCAAGGCCTCGAAGCGGGGAAGGAAATCACCGGAAGGTCCCGTGCCAGGAAGAGCCCTGGCCGCACAGTCTCCCCAAAGGAATCAGCCCTCCAGCGAGCCGTAAGTAAAAAAAGGGGGTTTTGTAATAGGGGACATCCCTACTTTATTTCTAAGGTTAACCGAAGTTTTCACCTTGTAGTTCGGATCTCGGCCCTTCTCAGCAGAGCTCATCTTCGAGGGACCTTCACCCGGAGATGATGGAGAGCGTAATGCCTCCATCTGCCGCCCCGTCGGGCGGGGCGGACGACCCTGAGGTGTCATCACGGAGGGTCTCCCCGAGTCTGGCGGGACCGGGGAGTTCGGCACCCACTGGAGTACGGCCGGTGGAGCTGCGGAATTTGCTCGAGAGGGCGTCTATCTCAGAAGATCACTGCACATTAATGAGTGTGGTGATTGAAAGGATCTCATCCGCCAAAAGCGGGTTGTATGAGGCCGTCGGAAGTTTGCTGACGGGGTTTGAGGTACACAAAAAATGGCATACCTTTTGATAGTTTTGCACATGGAGTACGCCCTGTATAGATAGTAGCCCCTGAGACTTGGTATGCTGTTGAAAGTGATAGCTTGCCGAGGATCATAATCTCAGTTATAGAATGTCGCCTTTCCTATGCAGGTGGTGGAATGATTGGTGGGCAACCGGACTGATGGAGCTGCCGAATTGAAGCGGCAACTTGATGTTGCGGATGTGGACATCGCGCTGGTCAATAAACGACTTGACGAGTCACAAGGTAAGTGGTTGCTCCGCGGTCACCAAGTAAGGGAGCGGATGCCCGTTCCTTACAATTTGTATGCTTGATGCAGATGGTGCTGCTGCTGTGGAAGACCTTCGAGCCGAGCTTGCTCAAGCCAAGGAGCAAGCCAGGAAAAGTGATGCGGCTGCCTTGAAGGCAGCGGAAGAGCTAAAAGCCGAAAAGGTTGTTCACTGCCAAAGTAGGGAAGAGATGGCCGGAATGGCCGTGAAATTAAAAGATGCTACCGACCGCTATGAGGTTCTTGAAAAAGAAAGTCGAGCGGAGCAAGAGGACCTGAAGAAAGCCGTCGCCGAAGTCAAGGATGCTCGTAGTGCGATGCGGGCTATGAAGGAGGAACTGCGTCAGGACGGAGACATTGTGGCTGGAAAGCCCTTTCTGCTGCGTAGGAAGTTCACGGATCCGAAGTATGCTCAGTTGGGCCAATTGTGTGGTGCGGAGGATCCTTATCTTGATTTGGCAGCGAGTGCGGCGGACGTAGTCGTGCATTTCCGAAGCCAGAAGGATTACGAAATGGAAGAGCTTTTCTGGTCTCAATTCCATAGTCCGGAGCGTCCACTTCCGTTGACTGATCGGTTGGCGGAGTGGGCTGAGCTGAATAGGTTGTCCGGACTTGCCATGACGGATGTGGTGGCTCATCTGTGGCTAGAAAGGCCCAAGCCGGAGAGTTATTTTGGCTTATTGCAGCAATTCCTTGGGGCGGTGCCGCATATCGAGGGGATGCAGTGGTCGGCATGCATAGAGGGTGCACGGATGGCTCTTGCCCGTGTTAAGACATACTGGGCGGACATGGATGCCACCGCTGTTGCATCCCGGGGTTCAGACAAAAGCCGGCTACCCGCCAAGCACTATTTTGAGGAAGTCCTGTAGGGCGCTTGTTTAATAGTGTCGCAGTGCTCGAAAAATGTTATGTTCAAATGACGTGTATGATTTGTGGGATCATGTTTATAATGTAATATCTTTTTATACTTGTGCGTTCAAGTATTGAACTATCTCCTGTGCAGCCGTATATGTATGTATAACCTGAAAGATGGCACTCTTTGGCTTCAGCCCCCACGCACATGGTGCGGGGGTGTTTGCAAAAGAAAGGCGCTTTTTCACACTTAATCCAACGTCTTGGTCCTTTGAAGGAGGTGATAGCATAGCAAACTAGGAAACCGGACTATAATGCTTTATCACTTTCACTTAGCCATAGGAGCTCGAAGGTGGGGCTAGATATAGCCCCTAGAGGCACCGCGCTCTCCGAACTCAGGGCGCGTATGTGCCTGACCGGGAAGCGGTCCTTCGTCAAAGCGGAGGAATTCTAAACATTCCAGTATTCGATCGAGTGGTTGACCAGTCTCTCGCTATATCATGACAGTCAGTTTTCGGCTTTCTGTACTGAGGTGCTCGCCCGGCCGAACCGGGGCACAATCGCAGTAGTTCTCGTGGTGCCGCGTTAGCCGATGGAGCGGAACGTAAGGCAGCAAAACACAGGAGCCGGGCAAACCCAACATTTGACCAAAGACATGATTCGGAGCTGATGCATATAAGGCCTAACTCGAGACGCCGAACACTCCCTGAGGTATTCGGTCTTTATGATACCGGGCAGAACAATGCCCTAAGCCCCTAGTGTCCAGGTACGGGCAAGAACTTCTGACGCGGCCGATGCCAAAATGCCAGCCTCCTCCTCGGTTATGGTAGGAAACCAGGGGATGTGTATCAACAAGAGACAGTAAGAAAGGTTTACGCAGGGTCTTAATCTGAAAAGAATCCTTGCAACGGGTCCCTGCTGCACGTCTGCGCCTGTGTCTCCTATGTGCTGTATCCTGGACGGGTGTAGCACGTGCTTCATCTGTAAAAGAGAAGAACTTAGTTTGGGAAAAATATCGTGCAGAAGATGTATTTAAAATAAAGTATGATAAAGTTGAGCTTTATTGGCTCTCATTGTTTATACGTGCAGCCCCTTGTAAAGAGGTATGCGGCTGGGAAGCCCCTTGTTTATTTATGCCAGACTTGCCGAACCGTGTCCGAGGTCTGAATGACCTGTTTTTTAGGGGCTTTGACCAGCAACGTAGGATTAGTGTGCGGCTGTCGAAGCAGTCTCACGTTTTCCGTGGTCGAGGAACACTCAGGGCTACCTTCTAACGAGATTATGCCGCGTGGACCAGGAATTTTAAGCGTAAGAGACGCATAATGCGGTATTGCGTTAAAGCGGGCGAAAGCTTCACGCCCCAGTAGTGCTTGATGGCTACTTTTGAATGGGGCGATATGGAAAATGAGCTTTTCACGACGGAGGTTGTCGGATGAACCGAACGCGACCTCTAGTGTTACAGAGCCTGTACAATTGGCGTAAAGGCCAGGCGTCACTCCTTTGAAGGAAGTGCTGCTATGGTGAAGTTTGGTAGGGTCTATCCCCATTCTGCGGATGGTGTCCTGGTATAGCAGGTTTATACCGCTGCCGCCATCCGTTAGGACTTGTGTGAATTGTAGTCCGTCTATTATGGGATCCAATACCAAAGCAGTCCCTCCTGCGTTTCGAACACTTCTGGAGTAATCCTGATGGTTGAAAGTAATTGGTTTAAACATCCAATTTTGGGACTCTGCTGGGGTGGACCGTGCGGCGCGCGTTTTAGCAGGTGCCGCACTATTTTTCCTTGTTATCACATGAAGTGAGTTCACTGTTTTGACTTCTAGTGGGAAGGTCTTCTGTTTTCCGGCGTGCTGCTTGTGGGGTTCATCATCATCTTCTCTTGGTGTGTCGAGCCCCTTGTGTTCGGTGTTAAGTTGGTCGGACTGCTTGAAGACCCAACAATCTCTGTGGGTATGGTTTGCAGGCTTCCCGGGGGTACTATGTATTTGACATATCCTATCCAAGATTTTATTTAGGTTGGATAGCTCATCACTGTTGTCCTTAAGAGGCAGTGTTTTATTATTCGGCCGAGAGCTTTTAAATCCGGCATTGACCGCCGTGCTATTTGGGCCATTTTCCTTATTTCGACGCTGATCTTTTCTGCGTCGTGATTTCCCGTTTCCATCCCTGACCTCGGATGTACTCGGGTCGCTGGTGCTGCATCTTGCCAGCCAGCTATCTTCCCCCGTGCAAAAGCGGGTCATGAGGCTTGTTAGTGCGGCCATTGTTCTTGGTTTTTCCTGGCCGAGGTGTCTAGCGAACCATTCATCTCGGACGTTATGCTTAAAGGCTGCTAAGGCTTCGGCGTCGACAGTCGACTATTTGGTTCTTTTTGGTGAGGAACCTATTCCAGAATTTGCGTGCTGACTCTCCGGGCTGTTGAGTTATGTGACTTAGATCGTCTGCATCCGGAGGGCGGACATAAGTCCCCTGAAAATTTTCTCGAAACGCATCCTCGAGCTCCTCCCAACTTCCAATGGTGTTTTCTGGGAGGCTTTTGAGCCAATGCCGAGCTGGCCCTTTGAGCTTGAGGGGTAAGTATTTTATGGCATGGAGATCGTCTCCACTGGTCATATGTATGTGTAGGATATAATCCTCAATCCAGACTCCGGGGTCTGTTGTTCCGTCATATGCCTTTATGTTTACGGGTTTGAATCCCGCTGGAAATTCATGATCCAGTACCTCATCGGTGAAACATAGTGGGTGTGCGGCGCCCCTGTATTTAGGTGTGCCGTTGTCTTCAAACACTCGGCGGGTTGTGTTGCTCCCTGGAGTCTTCTTTTTTGGCCCATAGATGGACCTGACCGGGTCATCCTTTTTGCGAGGATCCTTATGTGGATGGTGTGCCAGCTTGTGTGCGGCGCCCCTTGCCGCTCTTATCCTGTCATCTGGTCGTCTATCCGGCCAGGCGGCCTCTTTCTTTTTTGACTGTGGGGGCTCTACAGCCTCCTCGTCAAATTCGGGCAACAGCTTGCGCTTCGGGTAGCTCTTTGCCTGGTGACTAGCACCATATTTATCTGCGGTATTGAGTACTTTGCTCCATCTCATTCTAAGTGCGTCCTCCGCTGTTTTGAGCTGCCGCTTTTGCTTCTTCAAACTTCTTGCAGTGGCGATGAGCCTTTTATGAAGGTTCTTATGCTCCGGTGATGTGTCCGGCGTGAGATCGTCTGGACTGTTGTTTTCGCCGGGGATGGGTTGCTTGTCCAATTCATCCTGTTCGGATGGTTGCTTGGTGGCATGTTCGTCGTCCACTGCTTCGCCCTGCTCTAAGGCCGGGTTAGTGTGGGTGCCGTTGTTATCGAGGCGGGACTTCGGGCGGCGCTTGCGTCGCCGTTTTGGTTGTTTATCGGGGGAGTTGTTCTTTGCCACGTCCCATTGTTCCTTGTTATCGTTTCCTTTTGTCGTATCCACCATGTATACGTCGTGAGTTGACGTGGCTTTCCAGTGCCCCGTAGGCACTGGTTCTTGGTCGTCTCCGGCATCGTCATCCATACCGTCGATGTCTTCGGAGTCGAAGTCTAGCATGTCGGTTAGATCGTCGTCAGTGGCTACTAAGTGGGTGGTGGGTGGGCTTTGAATGTCTTCGTCGACCGCATCCCAACCGTCCTGACCGTAGTCCGTCCAGGGCTCTCCTGATAACGAGAGATACTTCAGCGAACTCAAGATGTCGCCGAAAGGTGAGTGTTGAAAGATGTCCGCAGCGGTGAATTCCATGATCGGCGCCCAATCGGATTCGATTGGAGGGGGCGCGGGAGGTTCGGAGTCCGGCGTGGAGTCCGGCACCTCGGAGTCACGAGCTTCATGAGGGACAAGGTCAGTGTTCGGCTCTATCGCCATAGAGGTTGCAGCTCCAAGGCGGTGTCTAGCCACCCGTCCTCGATCTGCGCAGCCGGCTCCGAATTAAGGATCGGAGCGGACTCGTGTGCGGCCTCCAGGGCATTGTCCGGCTACAGAGCTAAGTCATGCCCACCGTGACAGTGCGGCACGCTCGGCTGTGGCCCGAATCCATCGAAGATCAAGTCTCCGCGGATGTCAGCCGTGAAGTTCAAACTTCCAAATCTGACCTGACGGCCAGGGGCGTAGCTTTCGATCTGCTCCAGATGGCCAAGCGAATTGGCCCGCAGTGCAAAGCCGCTGAATACGAAGATCTGTCCGGGAAGAAAGGTCTCACCCTAGACCACATCGTTGTTGATGATCGGAGAAGCCATCGAGCCTATCGGTGACGACACAGAGGAACTCTCAATGAAAGCACCAATGTCGGTGTCAAAACCGGCGGATCTCGGGTAGGGGGTCCCGAACTGTGCGTCTAGGCGGATGGTAACAGGAGACAAGGGACACGATGTTTTACCCAGGTTCGGGCCCTCTTGATGGAGGTAAAACCCTACGTCCTACTTGATTGATATTGATGATGTGGGTATTACAAGAGTAGATCTACCACGAGTCAAGGAGGCTAAACCCTAGAAGCTAGCCTATGGTATGATTGTTGTTCGTCCTATGGACTAAAGCCATCCGGTTTATATAGACACCGTAGACGGCTAGGGTTACACAGAGTCGGTTACAATGCTAGGAGATCTACATATCCGCATTGCCAAGCTTGCCTTCCACGCCAAGGAAAGTCCCATCCGGACACGGGACGAAGTCTTCAATCTTGTATCTTCATAGTCTTGGAGTCCGACCGATGATGATAGTTTGGCTATCCGGACACCCCCTAGTCCAGGACTCCCTCACCCCTCAAGAATCTAAAAATGACATAGATGTTTATGCCGAGCCCAGAAAAGGGCATAACTCCATGGCACACATGTACAAGGAAATTCCTGATGATGATTTGGAGACTCACAAGTTTGGATCCATTTACTATCTGTTGTCAGGGCTACCTACTATCAACACTATATTGAGGCACACTTTGTTTCCCAAATCAGGAGATGACAGGATGATCAGAGGGCACTCAATCAACTTGCCGCATATGTTTGATGTGCCAGAGAAGTTCAAGGTGGTGACCTTGATTGTTGAAACAATTAAGAGGACTACAGCAGATCAGAAAAGTTCATGTGGATATGCCCCACACATTTAGATGCTCATTAACTCCAAGATGGGTATAGGCACATATCTTCTATAGAGAGAGAGCACCTTCTCCTGAGGCCAGATTTTGAGGACAATGTTGTTGTCATGGATGCATCACATCCTACATTTGTAGAGGCTCAGGAGAATAGAGAGAGAAAGCAGAGCAGCAAAGACTTCCAAGGTTCCAGATGTCTCAACTGTAAATCTCAAGACCAAGCAGGATGAGCTCATCTATCTGCTTGCCCCACAGTGAGAATTGAGAAAGGACTAGCCAACCTGACTCAAAACCAAGAAAGTATTGAGAGGATCATTGAAACAAAATTTTATGATCTAGACTTGAAGGTCACGGAAATTCAGACCGCAGTTGAGCAACTTCAAGAAGAAGCAGAGGACACGAGAGGAAGAGCTATCACAGATGCATTTCAGAGAGTGCCTAGAGCACACAGGTCTGTAGCTGTGCTACCAAGTGACATGAGAGCTACCACTTCAGCACCTGCAACCACTGCCCTAGTTGCCCCTCCAGTTGCAACTCCTCTAGTTCCTCAGACATCAACGAAAGATTTTGTAGATGTTGTCCTCTCCACGCCATCTCCGGATACCGGAGCTCCCGTAGATCGTGCTTAGAGTGTCGCATAGCACTATGTATTTTCAAACTTTTTGGTAACTTGTTGCCAAAGAGGGAGAAAGTGTATAGATCATAGGCTTCGAGAGAGAGAGAGAGATTGTTTTGCTTTTATTTGCCTCTCTTGCTACTTGTTATTTGCTTGTTTGTTTGCTACATTATTTGTGCTTGTGTGTGAGATACTTCTATGATCATGTGTTTGATCCTACTATGCTTTAATGTGTGCTTGAATGATGATATCTTATCACTTGCGTATGATCAATCATGTTAGCCTTGGTGATGAGTGCATGCTATTTATATTCTATCATTTTGAGCACTCCACCAAGATGTATGTGACATGGAAGAGTAACCCATGATCCTAATCGATTGTGCATTTGCATTCAAAAGCAAATTCTAAATAATGCACAAATTTAGAGGGAGCTCTTGCTTATCACATACTTCTCAAAGCGACAATATACTTCATTTGTATTACCATTTGTCGAAGCTTTGATCTATATGTTGTCATAAAAGGGGGAGATTGAAAGTGCCACTAATCCCCGGGTGGTTTTAGTAATTCATAACAACATATAGCTCATTGAACTAATAGTCATTCAAGTTAAATGTTTTAGAAAGTTCAATGTTTGGCATGGCATGGATTAGAGATGTGGACCCCTCAAAATGTTAAGGACACATATTGGCAAAAGATCAAGACTCTTCATTTCTATTTTAGTGATCCAAGATCACATTGAGTCCATAGGAAAAGCCAATATACTATTAAAAGGGGATGAGGTGTTGCTTAATGATCTACTTGCTCAAAATGCTTAGTGATTTGCTCCAAAGCCCTCAACCACTTTCTCATTTCCACATATGTCGTAAAACCATAGTCAAAGTCGGCCCCACCGATTTGATTCATCCGGCGCCACCGAGTTCACTTGACATAGACATAGCCAGAAACCCTAATCAGCTTGGTCACACCGATATGGCTCTCGGTCCCACCAAGATGGCTTTGCAAACTCTCTGTTTCCCTTTGTAACATTTAGATCTCACCGAAATGAGCGATCGGTCCCACCGAGTTTGCATTGCAAACTCTTTGTTTCCTTTTCATAACATTTTGGTCTCACCGAAATGAGGGATCGGTCCCACCGAGTTTGCTTGACCAACTCTCTGTTTGATCTTTGCTGAAATCGGTCTCATCGTGTTCATGCGGTCGGTCTCACTGAGATGAGGTTTTTCCCTAGCCCTAGCACATCGGTCCCACCGAGTTGGTCTCGTTGGTCCCAGCAAGATTTCTAACCTTCACATTTTGAACTGAATCGTCTCACCAAGTTTCTCTATTCAATCTGACCGAGTTGTGTAAAAAGTGTGTAACGGTTAGCACTACAAAAAAAATACACTTCCATGATGATACGTGTTTGTCACATTAGGTCGCGTTCTTTCTCATGCATGTACATCCATGACGATTTTATGACAGAATCAAGATAATCATACCTGTACTGTCGTAGAAGTGTTCCATGACATTACCAAAATTATCATCATGGAAGTGTCCACTTCCATGATGATAAATCACACGTCACAGAAGTGCTTTCGTCAAGGGTGACCAACACGTGGCATCCACCGTAACGGAACGCTGTTAAGCTATCGGGTCCGGTTTTGGATCCGATAACCCGTTAACAGCCCAGACCAATGGGAATTTTCCACGTGTAAAATTCTGATTGGCCGGAGGAAACACGTGTCAGCTTGTCAGTGGGCCAGATGCCACCTTCCATTGGAGGAGACATGCCTATGATACGTCGACACGTGGCAGGGCCCAACATAGGCCTATATAGGTTAAAAAGGTCGGCCCAGTCAAAGGCCCGTAGTACTTACTCAGGTACTAGTGGGCTAGCCCAATAACGACATGTTTATAAAGGCCCATTTACGGCCCGAAGCTAGATCTGGCCCGTTTAATGTTTGCCAAATATTTGGGCCCAATTACAGCCCAGTGACTTTCGGCCTGTTAGAGACCCGATGTAGACATGGGCCCATTTCAGCCTGGTGTGACTTTTGGCCTGGGAATGACCTATGCTGCCCATGGGCCATATATGGTCCGATGGGACACCAGGCCCCCTAACGGCCCGTGATAAAGGTGGCAACTGTTAAGCCCAACGTGACTTTGGGCCTGTTAAAGGCCTATCATATAATTCGGCCCGTTCATGCCTGTACTAAGCTTTCGGCCTCTTAAAGGCCCGAGATATGTTTCGGCCTGGTAACGGCCCGTGATATAACTAGGCCCAAAAAGGCCCGGTCTACATTTCAGCCTGCTGAAGGCCCATCGACAACTAGTGAAAATTGAGGTCCAACATGCATTTCGGCCTGCTAAAGGCCCATGGATTCATCTGGGCCATAACAGGCCAGTAGAATATTCAGCCTGTTAATGGCCCAACGTTACCTGGGCCAAACTAAGCGTTGGGTCCAGAAAAGGCCCGACTAAAATATAGGCTGGAGTAAGTTGTGGGCCTGGCACAAATTGTGAAGGCCCCAATCATTCGAGCCCAAGAAAGGTGCAGGCCGGCCCAATTGTGGCCCGCTAATAACTAGGCCCGTTAGAGGCGAATGTTTCGACCCAGTCGACTACATCAGATTTTTCCAGATAGCGAATGATGGTACTAACTAGTAGGAATTAATAAAAAACCTACTCTATACAATAAAGAAATTACGACATAGTAACTAAGAATAAACCTACACTATAGAATAAAGGATTTATTGTATATTACATCCACTAGGCATCGAAGTTCGCCACCAGTGATCATAAAGCACAACGAAGAAGCACATTACAAAAACTAGGCACCATTGCAGCATAACAAAATAATACTGAACCGAGACCACTTCCAAGACAGTTCAAGAAAGGTTAGCCTTGCGCGGGAACTACTGCGCAAGCTGCTGAGCAAGGCTGTGAGACCGGCCTAGCATCTCGGTCATAGCTTCCAGGTGTAGCTGTTTAGCGATGAGGTTCTCATTGGTGTTCTTCACAATCTTTCTTAGAGATAGGAATTCAAGTCGAAGTTCAGTTGCAGAATGCCTTTCTGCTAGAACTTGGGACTAAAGAAGTCGAACTGATCCAGATAACTAATTCTGTGAGCTTGTCTGACTGCTAGTCTCAAGTAACTTGAACATTGCATGAAGACAAGACTTTGGGGTTGTCTCGCTATGTTCAAGATGTTTTGCCTTCTTTGTTGCAATATATGTTGGGTTTGTCTCACAGCCTTTAGTAGACTTGTGCATGCCATTAGGCATATCACCCTGAAACAAAGCAGAGAGATGAAAAGTTTTGCACGTGTATAAACAAAGATGATAACTGTGCTGTCAATTCCATCCAATTTCAAATTAGAAAATAAAGAGCAAGTTCAAAATATCAATAGCATAATTTGGCATTGTTCGTAATGGGGGGAGCTTCACCACACTACTGGATTATCATGTCAACATAACAAGCATAGATGAAGGGCAAAGACAATCATTGTATCTATTTTGGTTAATGTGCATGTCATGTTGTTCATGTCATCAGCGACATCAGTAAGATAAAACAGGAGATGATAAGGTGCAAACGTGGGCTGCTTCACCACACACTGGATTATAGATCCACAAAAACAATCATGCATATAGGGAGTATTGAGTAATGTGCATGGTATGAATAAGGAATTTGGTTTTACAAGTAAAACTTAGAACTTACGGTTCTTGCGAACATGCATTTTGATAGAAACAGCAAACTAAATAGCAGTAAACGATAGGGAGTATGAGCAAATTAAACAATAATTGAGGATAAAGGCTTTAGAATGACTGACTTACATTAATAGTTAACACCGGCTTTATAATGCCCTTCTCCATGTCAAGGGAAGGATAACTCAAGAATTTCAACACAAAATCTTCTTCATAAGCATTGCCTGTACTCTACATTTTGTAGAGAGTAATTATAAATATGATAATACTGGAAGGGATAGAGGATAATGAAGATAAGATGCAGATTGATGCTACATAAACAAGTACCAATCCTTGGAAGTACGAGCGTTACCGGACAAAATGTACTGACAAGAGCAATGGGCTACACTTCTACACTTACATTGTCTGTGTATTCTACTTTTTGGTAAGATTAAATATAGATCTGATCTTTTTTAGTAAATGGTGGGCGAGGGAGATAAGATGCAGAATGCTACACAATGAACCAATCCCTCTTCCCATAATACAAGAGTGTTTTGAACACTGGTGTACTGTACAAAACATTCTTATATTATGGGATAGAGGGAGTGGCTGTTAATGTAAGTACAGTGATAGACGACATTCAGTCCTTACAAGAGGACTGTAGAGCTAAACCTCTTCAAAAGCATTGGGTTGATTCTAAATTTATGTAAGAGTCCATACGAATCTTATAATGTCCAGCGAATGGACGATAACGAGGCTAACATGTGCAGTGATGCTACATAATCAAACAGCTATGAAAGTAAGTATGGCCATACAGGACAAGAGGTACTCACAAGAGCAATGCAGTGTGCAGTATAGTTGCGAGATTCTGTTGTCCCTTGAGAAGGAATGTTCTTCTGCTAACAGTTTTCGTACAAGTGAGATGTTAAGGCAAATGCAGAAATGTAGTTCAAATTGTGATGTGATATCATAGATAGTACCTTACGCTGCAGCCGAGACCAATGTGTAACAAGATTATTCCAGTCACCATCGGATAAATGTAACACTGGAGACTTTATAGAGATTTTGTTTAGAGGCTTTCCATTGAAGTGTGCTTGCCTCAGGTAGGAATGATACTTTATCAACGAGTGCTTGAAAAGCGCAACCAACCCTTGCTCATCTTCACAATCTAGTTTGGTCCTCGTCTATTTAAAAGAATGAAATCTTGTGTCTTCTGTCAGCAGAAACATATGCAGTAATGACCATGAATAACATTAGTACATTACTTATGCGTAAGTTGCGGAGGAAGACTAGAAATTGTTCTGTGTCTGCGGTATAATCTTTCCATGAAGAAAAAATGCACACAAAGCTCCTGACAACAATATAAGATTCGTCTTCTAAACTGTGAAGACATGGAACAGGGGTCCTATTTGCTGCAATTGGGGCTCTCTCTGGTTTGAAAAGGGTTGGGGTGTTTGTGGGTCGGGTGATATTGGGGCTCTCTCTGCTGAGTTGGGGCATCAGAAATGACCAGTGTAGTAGTGCTAGAGTCTCCTAGAGTTGGGGTGTTTGTGGGTCGGGTGATATTGCAACTACACCTAATGGGCTATTTGATTTATCAGGTGCCACTAACTTTTCCAAATACTTTGCTTGTGCTCCTCCATGATCAGCAATCGCCCTCTTCCTTTTGAACGTCTGATACACAAGAACAACATTTGAATGGATAAATATGGTATGATGACAGATGGAATATGTACTGAAAATGGATAGGCAGGGCGTATTAACATACACGATGTGTAAACTAAGCTAATGGTAGTTCAACAAAGTAGAAGCAATGCAAAGCATCAGTTGCAAGATATGTGCGACCAATATAACCTTCGAAAGTTAGAGCAAGCACCTTGATGGGTGAATAAGATAGGGCATCTGCCTCTGACTCCTCCACTAGGGAGCTACATTGACTTAGGTCTCCCTCTAGCTCAGAATCACTGTTAGAATCATATTCTGAGCATGAATATGTAGGTGGAGAGCCTTTGCATTGCATTGCATCCAGACTTGATTTCAGTCCCTTAATGCCAAGTTTGACAGCCATGGCATTATTCTACTTCATAATTTTCATGTGCACAAGCTCATAATCATTATGATGCTATTCAGAATCTGAGATTTATGAAAACATAAAAAGTAGTCAGATTATCTATGGAATGCATTGCGGATTCAACTCAAAGAGTGTCTCCCTATAAACCCCTGCATATGCAATGTTCGCCCCCAACCGTGCTGACCAGACAACACACAGAAATACAAACGCCTTATGCCTCCATAACAGACAGACACACATTTCAAAACTAAAGTAGGAGTATTAGAATCATATGAAATTCGTATTTGAACAAATAAACTAAGGAATTATGAGTGGCATGATGTTTAGCTTCAAGGGTGGAATGTTGGTAGTGCGACACAAAGCAAGTAGGCAGATTGTATTCCATGTAAAAGATCGAAGCCTATGTAAAAGTTGGAAATGACACTTTCTTTCTATACAATGCAGTGTTCGTTGCCCACACATGATGGAATAGATCACACACAGAAATACTATTCACTCATGTCTATGGTTCCAGTATTTTGAAACAGGGTGGTCCACCCTAAAAGAATATTGACAACAAATATGACAAGGCAAGCATAGATGTAGTGAATCAATCATTTACTTGTGAGCTTACTAGGACAAGTATGGAGAATTGTAACTGCAGTAAGAGACCGTCCAAAATCTGAATCAAGAAGTTTGTCTAGCACTTATTGTTTGCAACTAATCGACGTGAATAATTGGATATTATATCGAATGAGTAAGAAAGACAAGTAAAATTGTCAACAAACCTGGCTTGCAGTAGTAATCTGGGTCAATGTCACTACGGCCAACAATCCAAAATGACTAGTGTGTATTCCTAGGGCCGGAATTTTGAAAACCCTATGAACTTTACAGGTACTAAAGATTACTGAAATACATCTGAACCATTAAGTGTAGGTAGCACTCAGCACACAACAAACCCTAATGACAGTCCTGCCTAATGAGTAATGAATCAATTACAAAATGGGTGATGAGGAGTGGCTGCTGAGTGTTGAGGACGTATCTCACGATAAATCGGGTTGGCTTAGTGGGTGCTACATGCTTGAGCCCTGAAAGGACTGGGAAGGTAGGCACGGCGGCGCGCCCGGGCAGCGGTGACGCTGTTGGGCGAGCGGCTCCTGACCTCCTGTTAGTCCGACGTCTCCTCCTAGAGGCATGCCATCCGGGGACAACAAGTCGCTGATGAGGTAGGTGGCTGGGGGCGAGTAGAGATCGGAAGCGCATAGCAGAACAGAGGGGAATCAGGGCCTGGGACGACCCAAAATCCCAGGGTGGTCCAGCCCACCGTGGGCACCCTGTAGGGATACACACCCGAGCGGCGAACATGCATTTTAGAAACTAATTTAGGAACATTTAGCTGACCAATCAAACGACTCTGTTTTAATAATATCAGATTCGCATTTGAACAACTAAGCTTGTTTAGCTTGATGGGTGGAGTAGTGATATTATGACACGAAGCACGTATTTTGATTGCATAGTGATCATAAAAGGGGGAAACTCTAAGCATATTTTTTTTAGCAAAAGAGGGTTTCCCCTCTGATTTCTATTAAAGAAACCACCATGGAACCAACATGATCAATTAAACCCTAAGCATGATCAATTGAACCGTATTATGACTGTGCCATGGCAGATTTGAAGCTGCAAACCGGAGAAATGATATTTAGCAACCATTGTTTTCTTCGAACTAAGAACTAAATTTCAAGTGCTGAAACGAAAGTAGAGTAACCAAGTTACGATTTATTTTCTGGTTGAGATCAAAAAGTTGAGGAGATATGAAGTAACACCTCTCTTGCGGCACCGTGTAGGCATCAGGGGTGCGATGGCTGTCGGTGGCGTTGAAGCAGATCTGCGACGGTAGACGGGTGCATTGGGGGATAAGTCCCGTTGTGGTGGAAGATAAGGTCGTGTGAGTGGACCCGATAAAGAGGACGACAACGCCGATGAAGCAAGAGGACACTATGCAAGGCTCTTGGTCCGTCGCCGTGGATGTGAAATGTCCATCTCTAGCAGCGGATGACGTGATCTTGGTAGGCGCTCCAGCATGGTGGATGATGGCGGCGATGGATGGGGTGGAGGACGGCGGCTATGGATGGGGTGGATGACAACGGTGATGGATGGGGTGGAGGACGGAGGAGGCTGGTGTGGGGATGGTGTTCTAGCGCGGACGATGTATGAATGAGAACATGGAGGGAGAGGTACGGGGAACCATGTTTTTGGGACGCGCCTGTCTGAAATATGGGAAAGTTACGAACTTAGCCCCCGTTTAAAATTTGGACGTCTCATCGGTTGGGGATAGGACGGTAATCTCGCAACTCGCCAATATTTGCCCTAAGCGATTTCGGGCGAGGAGAGGGTGGTTGGCGCCCATGGTTGGTGCCCATGGTGTATGAACGAGGCTGACAGGTAGAGCGGTTGTGTCACGTCCGAGTGAAGTTACAAACCTGCCCCTATTGAAAATATTTGCCTACATCGATTTCGGCCGAGTCGAGTTTGTTTTGCTGCCCGCTGTGTTTGAATGGGGAAATGGAGGGAGAAACAGAGGTCTTTCAGACCAGCTTGAATCAAATGTGTTTTGCTGCCCATGTTTGGCGCCCATTGTGTCGGAATGGGCTCAGAGGCGGTCATGTCACATCTAATTGAAGTTACTAACCTACCCCTATTTAGAGCAGCGGAAATCAGGTCGATGGATTATCCGTGTAATGGGTAGATAGTAATTTCCATCTCCCAATCACTTGGCTTCAGGAAGCCGATGTGGGAGTGGACATATTTCCGCTTCTTTTGAATTTTGGGACAATAAGCATCCACGTTTACCCTAACAACTAAATTCGAATCCATTTTGTATTTCTATAGAATCTTTATAAATCATTCTATGTGTTTTTATATATCTTCAAAAGCACGATAAAGATGTATTCCAGTGTCACATATGAATATGGTTTACAAATGCCGATACTCAAATTCAGAAGCTAGAATCCATTTTAAGGTGAATTCGAATATTTGGAACACTTCATGTCCAACTCAAATGTCACACGCAACATAATGTGTACTGCGATTTAGATATGTACACAAGCGATGTATCAAGATTCAAATACCAAGTCAATCAACCAAGAATGTATAGAACTAATAGACATATAAACACTTATAGAGTATATGGATCAATAATATCAACTTACATACATAAGCCAGGCCGCTGTACTTTTTTTTTGCTACAACAACATCCTTTTTTTAGCCAAGCTACTACAGCATCTTGGCCCTTTCCAATGCATGCCACTTATGGTCCATCTATACTACTATTATTGCTGAATGCACATTCAGTATGATTGGCATATTTCTAGGTTTGGCACAGCAATCAAAATGAAATGTCTCCAAGTCTTATCAATTAATACAGACTTGTGCTCAAATAAATTACGCACCAAAAAACAAAAAACAATTATTACATGATCTCTAAAACAAAAGGTTTGATTGATTACATGAACAAACAACACAAAGGTTATTCAATGATGGAAAGAACATTTCACCTATGATTTACCAAGTGGGAATTTAATTTCCTTTTTTCCTTCAAGACCTTAACAATGCGGTCAGTCTCATCTTGCTTCGTTTTGAAATCCACCAAATATTTAGTGGTTGTCTTGAGTACTGCTTGTGATTGTGTTGTTTGCTTCCACATTATGTCAACTTCATCTCTAAGTGCAGAAGCAAAATCTCTTTCTACCACTAGTTTAGCTTCTAGAGCATCAACAGTTGGCAATTCATAATGCACGATTGGGCCAGTGCCACTGATGTGGGATGATACAACGTCCATGGGGACCTCGCTCTTTGATCTTGGGCTAACCTATTTTGCCATTAAAGTTCTGATTGGATTCAGAAAAGTTGAAGTTTGCAAAACATCTCAACTAGGAGTTATAACAGCAAACCAGTTAGACAAACAAGGAATTAAAGAGTTTCAATTGGATGCTGAAAAGTAGTTATTAACATCATTGTAACCCGTTGTTGCAGCAGCGAAGAAGTTAAACAAACAATTAGCTATTTAAGTTCAGGTAAACAGGCAATTCTTAACAGAAAGTATCAAACACATAGATAGGCACAGTCTATAATAGGATTAACAGGCTGTGGCATTATGTAAGCAGTAGCAAACTAAATTAAGCCAAGCAACATAATTGAACAATTTTGTAATAAGTGGCTAACTAAAATTCCGAGAAGCAGGTAACTGAACTTACACTAGCGCTTTGTACAGGCACACTGCAACTTCTTTTTTGCTTACAAGGTTCTACGAAGGAGTCCATGGCATCAATTGCTTGGATATGCAGTCCCAATACTTCTTTCTTCCCACACTGCATTGTTAAGTCGAATGGTTAATCTGCTAAGATGGTGCATCCTTGATATGTTATATGAGGATGTGTAGTCAGACTAGTTGTAGCCACACACATCACACTGGCTTTTACTGTATATTTCATGCGATTACATTTGGCATATCGAGATCTAAGCAATCTAATATAGGATGAAAAGACTGGCATCCTTCACATTATTGGCAAACTCAATTCATAGAAACAAGCAATTCAACCATTCTGTGGGTAAACGAAAAGCGCCACTGGAATATTTTTCACTACCCCAATCATACACGCAAAGTAGGGGCTGGTATGGGCGGCCAGCTCGGGTGGCTGGAAAGTGTGCACCTAGTTTGAGTCATCCAGGTTGGCCCAGGCTAGTTTTGTTAGTCCCAACGCACGAGCAGGCAGTGTAAAAAATGAAGAAAAATGTTTCAATTTGGATGGGCCAATAACATAAGTGCAAGGCAGGCCCTATAGCAGGCTCGCGGCCCAAACGAGCGCCTCCCATATCGATCGATAGTAGGAAAATTCCCAATTCGTTCGCTCCAGCCTCTAGTCTGGTTCGCTCCTAACCTAGCCGCCGCTGGACAGACCGACACAACACTTCCTCGCGCCCTCGTTGGAGGGTGGTCACCGGGCTTCAAGCGAACGGAAGGACAAGAAGATGAAGATCCAACCCTGGGTGTAGCCTGCGTGGGAGGCACCGGCGGCAGCACGAGCATGGCATCGAGCTTGCGCAAATGGACATTCACAGCTTGCAAGAGTAGCATGCGCAACGAGAAGGGACATCACATCCCTGATTATATCTAATTCATCTATTTAATTTTTGGCCAATAGTTAAACCTGACGGTGTTGTAAAACTTCTTGTATGTAGGGAATCTATGAAAAAATGAAACCGATTTCTGCTTATTGTTCCAATCAATACTGAACTGACCGAATCTGATGTATCTAATCAAGTTTCTGGTGCAAACATACAAGCTCATGTTGTTCTTGAGCCTGAAGTGTCTAATGAATAGACTGCTAATGAAGGATTTGATGCAAACATTTTACATGCTCCTGGTGATGAACATATAGTGTATAATGAGGGATCTAATGCAAGTATTTTGCAAGCTCCCATTGAAGGATTTAGTGTCTAATGATGATCTGCTATGTCGAGAGAGACATAGAGATTTGCAGGCATTGATGACAAACAAATTATAGTGCATTTTCATGGCTTGAGGAAACGTCGAGGCCATCTACCAGAAAGTCCCCGTATCATGACAACGTAGCATAAATACTTGTCTAATCTGTTGTTTGAAACTATTGGCATACTTTTGCAGGATAGACATGTTGATATGCAGTTTGCGCACTGGTTATAGGTGAAATTACACTTCGATATTTTCAGCCAGAGAACGAATAATTCAAGCAGGTACATACCACGTTTGTAGTCCTTGTACACCTTGTTGAATTTTGTGATTTTTGGTGCTTGCATCATTTAGTATTATAATCTGAACTACTTTGGATCATTAGCTAGTTTTCAAAGTGCATGTAGCTTCACATTTCTCAAGTTATGTTGATTTCCGGAGTCCAAGTGCCTTCGTATTTTTTAAGTTAAATGTTCACCCCTGGTAACTTGAATTCGTGGATCCGCAACTGCACACAAATCATACACGCATGTCAGTATGAATTAAATGAAATGCAGGGACTTACACTAGCTCGTTGTACAGGCTCACTGCAGCTCTACTTGCGCTTGGGATGTTCCATGTACAAGTCCATGTTACCACTTGCTTGGATATGCAGGCCTTGTGCTCCTTACATCCCCCTCTGCATTTTTGACACGATGAATGGTTGATCAAATAACAGGAATCGACCTTGCTATTATACCGTAGGACAAATACATAGAAGGTTATACGGGTGTGCAGGATGTGTACCAGATCCCGTAGCGCCGTCATGCTTTGCTAAAAAATGGTTTTGCTTGTTTCAGATGATATCTCTAGAACAAATAAGAGTTAAAGTCAGAGTTGCATAGGCGTGTAACCTAAGAGAGCAGTGAAAGGATATCCAAACATCGTCGGAACAGTGCACAAGGGAGTGATGTGTGGATACCTAGTTCGGGCAGGCGTTTGGGCATGCTCGCCTAGCTAGAGTACGGGTCACTTCAGAGCTGTTGAGGGTGATGCACTGGCGTTGGCTAGCCGCACACGGATGTAGATCTTGAGTGGCAGCGGAGCGCTACAATGCGGTGGACGAGACGGTTAGTGAAGCCCCAACGGCCTCGGGGGGCAGAGGTGCAACGATGTGCTCGGTAAAGTAGCCCCGGTGAGGTGGGAGACGGCGTCGGTGAAGAGCACCTGATGTGGTGGAAGTCGGTGTCTGTGAGGCATGTCGGTTGTGGAGGCCGACATTGTCGGTGGACCACCCGGTGCGGTGGACGAGGGTGTGGATGAGTGAGGGAGTCCCGGATTAGGGGGTGTTCAGATAGCCGGACTATAACCTTTGGCCGGACTCCTGGACTACGAAGATACAAGATTGAAGACTTCGTCCCGTGTCCGAATGGAACTTTCCTTGGCGTGGAAGGCAAGCTTGGCGATACGGATATGTAGATCTCCTCCCATTGTAACCGACTCTGTGTAACCCTAGCCCTCTCCGGTGTCTATATAAACCGGAGGGTTTTAGTCCGTAGGACGAACAACAATCATACCATAGGCTAGCTTCTAGGGTTTAGCCTCTCTGATCTCGTGGTAGATCTACTCTTGTACTACCCATATGATCAAGCAGGAGTAGGGTTTTACCTCCATCGAGAGGGCCCGAACCTGGGTAAAAACATCGTGTCCCTTGTCTCCTGTTACCATCCGCCTAGACGCATAGTTCGGGACCCCCTACCCGAGATCCGCCGGTTTTGACACCGACATTGGTGCTTTCATTGAGAGTTCCGCTGTGCCGTCGCCATCAGGAAGGATGCATCATCCCGTCTTTAAAGACGCCGCTGTTGCTAAAGGAGCTTTGGCTATCGGCCAAACTCTCCGGCTAGGCAGTTTTCTTATCACCGCCTGTTCAGCCGCCGCGCCGACGATGACTTCTCGGGTCATCGAAAGCAATCTCCACGTCAACTCGGAACTCGCCGAGCAGTTAGATCTGATGGAGCTCTCTTCCTTAAACAAGCTCTTGGATCACATCACCGCCCTGTGAGTCGATATAGACTATGATCAGATTGGGCTTAAACCCGATCTGAGAGAGATTAACTCCCCCCAGGTTACCCACCACGTCGCTGTGGTGGAGGAAGAATGCAGCAAGCCTTCATCTATCTTAAGGACTAGTTATGTCCGGATTCCCGATCCCTCCAAGTCGGATGCCCGCGGAGGGGAGGACGTCAGTCAAGCCCTGAACCTAAAGTCAGGCAGCGGGCTAAATTCATTGGACAACGTCCAAAAACCCAAGCTTCCGAGTTTGGAAACTCCTTGGCCCCTGAGTATCAGATTGGGCGAGGTTCCGGATTTAATTCCACCCGCCCACCCAAATATAAGGGATCTATCCCAAATTCGGCAAGAGCCCGCAGAAACAGTACACCATTACTGGGCCAGATTCCTCCTGGTTATGAACAGGATAGAGGACTGCCACGAGGAGGATGCAATTTCATTCTTCTGCAATAATTGCACGGACAACGGAATCCTCAATGCCATAAGTCGCCGTGAAATAACACGCTTCGCCAACTTGGCATCCATAGTACGGAAGTACTGTGCGATGGAAAGCACCCGGAAAATCAAAATAAAATTTTGGGACAATCCGGCCCTGAATACAACCCCCGTCCAAAATAAAAGGGTGCATTATCCGCAGGCACTGGGTTGAAAACCAAAAATCAAAAACCCTCTATAGGGCATGGAACCGTACTGGAGGGATGGCTCAATGGACCCTGTAAAATTCATAGTACAGAGGGCACCACACCAACTCATAGCCTTAGAGCATGTTGGATACTCCGGCAGGTGGCCAGAAGTGGCGAGGAGCTTCTAACTCCAGAATTCACAGAGCACCAGCCCAGGGATACCAGTACGGTATTAACAGTCTTCGAGACTTTTGCATCAAATAATATGCGGAAATGAACACTCCGCAGCGTTGCCGAAGTCTACCAAGTAGCAACAATAAACCCATGGAGTGACACGGCTATTACCTTTAATGCCAGTGATGACCCTAAATTCCGAACAGCCTGAGCACCAGCCGCATTGGTCCTTAGTCCAATAGTGGACGGCTTTTGCCTTACCAAGGTACTCATGGACGGTGGCAGCGGATTGAACCTCATTTATGAGGAAACCCTTCGAAAAATGGAAATAGACTGGAGCCGCATTGAGCGAAGCAACACAACCTTCAGAGGAATAATCCCCAGTCGGGAAGCGTGCTGCACAGGAAAAATCACACTGGATGTGGTGTTTGGCACGCCGGATAATTACAGGTCCGAGGAAGTCACATTTAAAGTGGCCCCGTTCAGCAGCGGATACCACGCTCTATTAGGGCGAGAGGCATTCACAATTTTTAAAGCTATACCCCATTACGGGTACATGAAGCTCAAAATGCCCGGACCCTACGGAATCATCACTCTTGCTAGTGACCCGGACATAGCACTCCGCACTGAAAATAAGACAGCCGCACTCTTGCTAGTGACTTGGAACTGACTGCGCTGCGCTCCACACTGAACAGGGACGACGTGATACTCGATAAAAGATCCAAGTCCACCTCCTTTAAACCGGTAGACGAAATAGTCAAATTACAAGTCCATCCAATGGACCCTACAAAAACGGCCTCCATCGGGGCGCACTTAAACCCTGATGTAGACGCCGCACTACGAGAATTCCTACGCGAAAATTGGGACATTTTTGCCTGGCACCCTTCAGACATGCCAGGAGTCCCACGCAGGCTGGCCGAGCACAGCCTAAACATCCTAAAAGGATTCAAGCCTGTCAAGCAGGCTCTTCGGTGTTTCTCCGAACCTAAGAGACAAGCCATGGGAGAGGAGCTAGCCAAACTACTGGAGGCCGGATTCATCAGAGATATAAAACATCCGGACTGGCTAGCAAACCTGGTGATGGTAAAAGAAGGACAAATCCTGGCGCCTATGTGTCGATTTCAAGGACCTCAACAAGGCTTGCCCAAAGGATCCCTTCCCCCTCCCCCACATCGATCAAATTATCGACGCTACCGCAGGACACGATTCATTGTGTTTCCTCGACGTGTACTCCGGCTACCATCAAATCAAGATGGCAGAGCCAGACCAAGCCGCAACAGCATTCATCACCCCATATGGCCCATTTTGCTTCAACACAATGCCCTTCGGGCTCAAAAACGTCGGTGCAACGTACTAGCGCATGATTCAGACATGTTTGGCAAATCAAATCGGCAAAACAGTGGAAGCATACATGGATGACCTGGTCGTCAAAACCAAGCATGTCAAAACTCTAGTAGATGACTTGAGGCTCACATTCGACAACCTCCGAACATATGACATCAAGCTTAACCCGAAAAAAATGCGTTTTCGGCGTACCAGCCGGAAAGCTCTTGGGCTTCATTGTATCCGATAGAGGAATTGAAGCAAACCCTGCCAAGATCCGAGCTCTGTCACAATTGGATATTCCAAACGACCTCAAACAAATACAAAAATTGACCGGATGCGTGGCGGCTCTAAGCCGCTTTATCTCCCGCTTGGGAGAAAAGGCATTACCCCTTTATCGCCTCCTCCGGCGCACCGAACACCTTGAGTGGACGGATGCCACCATGGCCGGACTGGAAGAAATAAAAGCCGTATTGGCAACAAAGCTGGTCCTGGCCGCGCCTAACATCGGCGAACCAATGCTATTATACATTGCGGCAACTTATCAAGTTGTAAGCGCCCGCATTATCAAAAGATTGCATACGCGGTGTTTATGGCATCCCGGAAGTTGCGACACTACTTTCAAGAGTGTTCAATAATAGTAGCCTCCGAAGTACCTCTTAACGATATTATAAACAACCGCGATGCGACGGGCCGGATTGCCAAATGGGCCATTGAGCTCCTCCCATTCGACATAACCTATTAAGCCACGGCGATCTATCAAGTCGCAAGTTTTGGTCGACTTTGTCGCCGAATGGACTGAAGCCGAACTCCCTAAAGAGTACGACACATATTCCAACTTGATCATGCACTTCAACGGCTCCAAAATGTTAGCGGGTCTGGGGGCTGGCATGGTTCTGACGTCCCCAATAGGAGATACAGTTCAATATGTACTCCAGATAATGTATACAGACTCTAAGAATGCAGCCGAATACGAGGCCCTTCTACATGGTCTCCGGATGGCAGTCTCCACGGGCATCCAACGCCTAGAGGTGCATGGGGATTCGAACCTTGCGATATCCCAAATAAATGGAGACTTTGATGCCAAGGATCCGAAAATGGTAGCTTATCGCAACGCCGTCCTAAAAATGTCAGCTTGGTTCAAGGGGCTCGAATTTCACCATATAGCCCGGGAAAACAATCAGGCAACAGAAGTCTTGGCACACATCGGCACAAAGCGCGATGCAGTCCCCCCTCCCCCCAACATTTTCTTGGAGAGGCTATTTAAGCCATCCGTATCATGGGAAGGGGAATCCGGAAATAATAGCCCGGACCCAGCCGCACCGCCCGACACCGAACATTATGACACAACGGGAGGCTATGCCAACAAAGTAGCATCCTCAGCCCATGTAATAATGGCAGTGATTGCCCCGTGGACAGAACCATTCCTACCCTACCTAACTAGGAAGGAACTTCCCGAGGACCAAAACGAGGCACGCTGCATAGTGCGGCGATCTAAAGCCTATAAAGTCCATGAAGGAGAGCTTCATAAGAAAAGCACCACTGGAGTCCTTCAAAGGTGTATCTCCGAAGAGGAAGGGCCGAATCTTCTGGCTGAAATTCATGCCGGACTCAGCGGGCACCACGCCGCAGCCCGGGCCCTTGTATGTAAGGCCTTCCGTACAGGATTTTATTGGCCGACGGCCCGGGCAGATGCTCAGGACTTAGTCCAATGATGCGTCGGTTGCCAACTCTTTGCTAACCAAAGCCATATGCCACCCACCGCCCTCCAGACTATACCCATCACCTGGCCCTTCGCAGTCTGGGGGCTTGACATGGTTGGACCCCTTAAAGAAGGAACCCACAAGCAAAAATACCTACTGTTCATGGTGGACAAATTCACCAAATGGATAGAGGCCAAGGCTGTTAAGACGGCCGAATCCGGACCGGTGATAGACTTCATATCAGGGGTCGTACACCGTTATGGCGTCCCCCACAGCATCATCACTGATAACGACACGAACTTTACGGCCGACGAGGTCAAACTCTGGTGCAAAAACATGGGCATCAAGCTCGACTACGCTTTAGTCTATCACCCACAAACTAACGGTCAAGTCGAGCGAGCAAATGGTCTAATCATGAGCGGCATCAAACCTAGATTAGTGTGGTCCCTCAAGGAATCTAACACACACTGGGTAGAGGAGCTCGACTCCGTACCCTGGGGGCTGCGGACCACGCCGAATCGCACTACCAGATTCACACCATTCTTTATGGTATACGGCGCAGAGGCAGTTCCGCCCTGCAACATAATTCATGACTCACCTCGCGTGCGCATGTACGAATAAAGAGAAGCCGAACTCGATCGGTAGCATAGTTTGGACGCCTTGGAGGAGGAGCGCAACGTGGCAAAAGCCCATTCCGCATTCTATCAACAGCAGGCTCGAAGATATCAAAGCAGAGAAGTACGGGCCAAAACTTACAATGTTGGCGAGTTAGTTCTACGCCTGCCGGACAAGAAAAAGGACAAACTCAAGACCAAATGGGAAGGTCCCTTCATAATTGACCAAGTCCTGACTGGTGGAGCGTACCGTCTGCGAGATGCATCGGATAACCGACTCGAGCCGAACCCATGGAACACAGCCCGTCTACGAAGATTCTACGCCTAGCGCCGGACTCTGTGTTCGTCTCCTTCCTCTGTCTATTTTTTACACATTAGCTGTCTTATATTTCTCTCCTTCTCCCTCCTTTTATCTTACAGCCTTTAAGGGCTCGTTTGCGCCTTGTTAGCACACAATTGACGCGCTATACGCACTCATAATACCTGCGGGCTTCTCTAACAGAAGCTTGTTTATACGTGCCTCATGCCCAACACATGTGTCACACTTCTGCATGTACCTTTTATTCACCATTATATGCATCGATATGACTTAAGTTTTGGCCAAGCTGGGTTGCCTGGCTCCTGTGCATACCCCTACGTTCTGGATTGTTTGGCTAGGCGGTAAAGGGAGCACCTCTACGATTGTTACTGCTGGTTCAGCCGGATGTGTACCTCAGACTGGTTGAAGCCGAAAGCTAGCGTTCTTAAGGGAATATTCGGTCGGTGAACTAAAAGATGATTTCTCACTCGTTTATTTATCCGCCCGCAGATGCTTTTCTGCTTTTTTCGCAATCAGGACCTGCACTTTAGGGCATCCCTCCCAGGGAAAGGAACCCCTAACGGCATTATTCTCCCTCGAAGATGTTTCATTACTAACCATGTAATATAACATAACTAGTTGGGCACTTGTCTGTTCAAGCACTAATGACCCCTACGCCTGGTCTCCATGCATTCCCCGGTTGTTACGTAACCGAGAGGGTATTCGGACACACGTCCGACTATCGGGTCCCGAGGTTGAAGCGAAAAGGTCCGCCATGACAAACGATCTACAATCCGGATAGAAGGCATTTTACATGTCATCTTAAATTACATAGTCAATTTGATGGGGTATATTCCTCTTCAATACCATCCAATAGCCTGTCTAGTTTACAGTCCTGTTGGGAATATTTGGCGGCCAACTCTACCTGGCCGTACACTAAACTCACAGGGATCTCCTTCCCATCGGGCCCTATAGGTCCGACCTCGCCATGTGGTTTGGGTCAGCCTTCGTGTACCACGTCTTCCCCATGGCCCAGGCCTCCCTGGCGCCTTGACGGCAGGCCAATATCTTCCATAATTGGAAGCGCCGCTGGGCTCCCTTCAGCTTCTCTGCAAGCTCTCCAAGGCCTTCGGGCATGGAGACGGATGGCCACAAGGCCTGGGCGACGTCTTGCATCACCTACCGAACTCGTTCGTGCAGTTGTGAGAGCTCGGGAAGAAGGTCACCCATAGAACCGGGAATTTCCTCTGCAGGTCGACCTGTCAGCATACCTACAGACATAACTCTATCAATCGACTTCCTCGCCGAACTCTTTTTTCGAAGTTCGTTCAAGCACTTACTAAAAATGCCGCGTCGAAGCCGCCGATTCTCCTTCACAGAGTCCGACAGCTGAGCACGAACATCCTTTAGTTCCTCACCCAGCTGGGTGTTGGCATCTTGGAGCTTATTCTTCTCTTGCCTCACCCTCGTAAGCACACTCTCACCGGCCTTTAACCGGTGCAAGAGTTGGTGTTTGTCCGGATCCACTCCGGCACCATCTGCAATGTTATTATCAGATTTTCACGCATGCCGCACTTTTCAACATACTTATCTTTCGAAGCACATATTACTAGAGGGGGTCTCCTTGGCCTCCCCCGCCGCGGCTAGTGCGGCCTCAAGTTGGGCTTTGCACTCTTCCAGCTCCTGGGACAGTTGGGTTTTCTTTTCTGTAAGATCCTGCATAACAAATGATCCCTAAATCAGTTATTCTAACTGTTTCAAGTCTCGGGGGCTACTGACATATATAACCATCAAATTTTCTCACCCGTATGTCTTTTACATACTGCTCTGTGGCTCTGGCTAGACCATTTTGATCGGCACGGAGGTACGCATCTCCCGTATTGAAGGCATCCAATGCCTCTTGGGAGAAACAAGCGTCACGAAGAACTGTCCGGCGACGCCTGTGGTTCATGGCACTCTCCACCTCGGAATTGGTGGCAGACAGCCCGTCCGCATCTCTGTCGGAGGAGCGCCCGGAGCGCGCCTCCTGTTCGCCTCCGCTTCCGGACCCGGCCTTGGAGCCTGGCCAGTGGAGGCGCGTTTGGCAACCTCTCCGGATATAGTCCGGCGAGCACTCTTTTTCCTGAAGAGAGCACCAGCGTTAGTATACCTTGAGGGCATAAAACCCGGGAATAAAATGGCACACCATACCGTTGCACCGGCGTCTCAATCCGGACCGCACTTCTTTTTAGCCTGCTGGGCCTTGATGCCCCTTGTTGGCTAGCCACCGCAGGCTTGGCCCTCCACCTCAAGGACTTTCCCTGCAAAAATGCCATTGGTATACGGTGATCAAAAATAAGCACGGGTGGATCATCTTAAAAGTACTGGGACTTCGGTCTCGGTTACTTGTGAGGCTGGAAGTAGTCCGGGATAATCAGCCATAATGGTCACTAAGGTGTTATCCTTGCTCAATTGATGAAACACCCCATCGATCAGCTCCACAGATAAGTCCGGGTCCTCTTGGGAGTCCGGGTCGAAGGACCATTCCGGGTCCTCGGGTTGTGGAGGAGGGCTGTTTATCTCCTTTACAGCCTGGCGTAGCTCCTGCTTGAAATTGCTAGACTAAATACTTAACTATGGGAATATGAAACGGATGGGCGAGTGAAAGTGTTCGCTTACCCAGCTTGAAGGATTGTACATAGAAAATCCGCCCCGTGGGTTGACGCGGAGGAATTCCTCCTCTTCTCCCTTATACAAAGCAGACAAGATCTTTATTAGAGCGGCAGCCGATTCTGGCCCCTTACGGCCGCACCGGGTGGCGTCGTCCTACCCGTTGAAATCCCACATGGGGTGGCCTCTATACTGAAGCGGCTGCACCCCCCGCATAATGCATGTGGCCATGACCTCGATCATGGTCAGTCCGGAATGAGCTAACAACCTTATCCGGTTCATCAGGTAAAGGACGTCCTTGTCATTTTCCTTCTGAGGACTCCGGGGATGCCAGCTTAGGTTCTTCTTCAAAGGAGCATTATCGAACTCAGGAAGGCCGATCCGGACAGGGTCCAGCAGGGGGACGTCTTCTATATAAAACCATTCTGAAGGCCAGCCTTCAGACGCCTTCTTTGGGGTTCCGGATAGATATCCGGTCCCGACAATGCGCCATAGTTTGGCTCCGCCCACTTGATATATCGACCCCTCCTGAGAACGGGGCACAAGGCAGAACAACTTGTTCCATAGCGCGAAATGAGCCTCGATGCCCAAAAACAGCTCGCAAAGGGCTACGAAGCCCGCAATATGCAATATGGAGGCAGGCGTAAGGTTGTGCAACTGGAGGCCATAGGACTCCAGGAGCCCCGGGAGAAACGGATGAATTGGAAATCCGAGCTCTCTTATCAAATAAGGGACAAGGCATACCCGCTCTCCTTTGGAGGGATTGGGGACGCTCTCCGCTTGCTCTCCGCCATTATAGGTGGCCAGCCCGGCTCGAACCGGGACCATGTAGGCTGGGGGGAGAAGCCCCTTGGCTTGGAGCGCCACTAGCTTGCTGTGCGGGACGGAACACCTCTCCCAATCTCTAGGCTGAGGGCTGGGGGGGCAAGAAGAGGAGCTGCGTCGACTGGCCATGATGGGATGGATCTCTGTCCAATGCGCTCCGACGAATGCTCGCGGAGGGAAGATGGTGTGATTCGGATCTAAATCCCCGTCTCTTTTATAGGCGGCTCATTTGCGCAGCTAGGGGGGTAAATGAAAAAACACCCTGGCTTTTCGCATTCATTTGACACGTGGAAGATGGCCATTATTGGGCGTAGAAGCCAAGGAGCGCAACATGCACCAGAAGTCGGACACTATTCGACAAGTATATGGGATTTGGAGAAGAACCCGCCTTGCAATGCCGAAGACAAATCTGCGTGCCGGACTCATCGTCATTGAAGCCTAGTTCGGGGGCTACTGAGGGAGTCCCGGATTAGGGGGTGTTCGGATAGCCGGACTATAACCTTTGGCCAGACTCCTGGACTATGAAAATACATGATTGAAGACTTCGTCCCATGTCCGGAAGGGACATTCCTTGGCGTGGAAGGCAAGCTTGACGATACGGATATGTAGATCTCCTCCCATTGTAACCGACTCTATGTAACCCTAGCCCTCTCCGGTGTCTATATAAACCGGAGGGTTTTAGTCCGTAGGATGAACAACAATCATACCATAGGCTAGCGTCTAGGGTTTAGCCTCTCTGATCTTGTGGTAGATCTACTCTTGTACTACCCATATCATCAATATTAATCAAGCAGGAGTAGGGTTTTACCTCCATCGAGAGGGCCTGAACCTGGGTAAAAACATCGTGTCCCTTGTCTCCTGTTACCATCCGCCTAGACGCATAGTTCGGGACCCCCTACCCGAGATCCGCCGGTTTTGACACCGATAATGAGGTAGCTCCTGTGCGGTGGTAAAGCGCGACCGTCGCTTCGTCATTGTCGTCCGGCATAGAGGTGGGGAAAGAGAGAGACGAGGGGCGATTCAAACTTTGCTTGGGTTGGCGGCGAATTAGGGATTTGAGCAATCTGGGTGCGGAAGGGGACGGTGGAGAAGGGAGATTTTGCAGTGCTGGAATTGGGGTCGCCATATATTTCAATCCGAAACATCGAAGCACGAACTTATTTTGTCGTCGTCCTTTTGGGGGGGGAGGGGGAGGGAGGGACGGGGTGGGTGGCTGGGTGCTAAGCTTCGATCTAACACACGCGACCACCACGACACGACCCTGGTCTGTGTGGTGCGCCTACATTTGAGAATGCAAATGAATCTTCTTTCATTTGCAAACGAAACTGTATGTATTACCATGCCCGTGTTTTCCTTGCAAATAATTAGTCATTTGAAACGAGATATTATAAATTAATTAATAAGGAGTTATTTGGAAAAAATATAAACCGTATCCATGGTATCCATGCTAACGTGGATTAGAGTGTGTGTCACCTAATTAGAGCGTGGGTTACATAGCGATCTCCAATTCTAACGTGGATTTCGCATTTCATTGTATCCACGCTACTTTTTTAATACAAATTCATATGTATATGATGAACACCATGGTAGTGAGAAAACTTTTGGATGGATTCAAACATATGACCTACAAAATAGCACAACAAATTGAGTCAATGTCAACTTTTCGAAACCTAGTATGGCACGAATTCGAAATAATTACCCATATGCATGGTCCTCACTTCAAATCTTACAGTGTACACTGAATTGAAACATCGATATTAAGTATCGTACTATCTACATTCAAATGTTG